>NW_027601300.1:305000-452984 GCF_053455715.1 Rhinoraja longicauda
CCGGAATGGCGGGACTGTTGTATGTTGAAAGACTGGAGCGACTGGGCTTGTACACACTGGAATTTAGAAGGATGAGAGGGGATCTTATTGAAACATATAAGATTATTAAGGGATTGGACACGCTAGAAGCAGTAAACATGTTCTCAATGTTGGGGGAGTCCAGAACAAAGGGCCAGAGTTTAAGAATAAGGGGTAGGCCATTTAGAACAGAGATGAGGAAAAACCTTTTCAGTCAGAGAGTTGTAAATCTGTGGAATTCTCTGCCTCAGAAGGCAGGGGAGGCCATTTCTCTGGATGCTTTCAAGACAGAGTTAGATAGAGCTCTTAATGATACCGGAGTCAGGGGGTATGGGGAGAGACCAGGAACGGGGTACTGATTATGGATGATCAGCCATGATCACATTGAATGGCGTTGCTGGCTCGAAGGGCCGAATGGCCTACTCATGCACCTATTGTCTATTGTCTATTGTCTATTGAATCTGTGGAATTCTCTGCCTCAGAAGGCAGTGGAGGCCAATTCTCTGAATGCATTCAAGAGAGAGCTGGATAGAACTCTTAAGAATAACGGAGCCAGGGGGTATGGGGAGAAGGCAGGAACGGGATACAGATTGAGAATGATTAGCCATGATCACATTGAATGGCGGTGCTCGCTCGCTCGAGGGGCCGAGTGGCCTACTCCTGCACCTATTGGTTATTGTCTATTGTCTATTGTCTACTGTCTATCATCTCACTTCCAGTTCTGCTAATTTTCACAAAGCTGTCAGTGAATTCTAGGTGTTGGTTTAAATGTTCCTCACCAACTTGTTCAATATCTGTAAAGTTCAGCAGATAGCCAGGATACATGAAACGTACTCCATTGGGCACAACGGGCAATGCAGTGCAGTGTACCTTCAGGTACCGCTGAAAGATAAACCCGAACTCGGCTTTGACGAAATTCCGGCTGCATTTTATTTAAACGTTCTGCCCCTTGTCCTTGTTTATGCAGAAGACCAGTTGAAAGAAAAAGCGAACGGTAGGCGTTGGCGACAGCTGCATGTAGTTTTCTTTTATACACTACTACATTTATGTTTTTTGATTAACGTGTAGTACACAGTGAAACACCATGGTGCACGTGTAGATAAAATTCAGAAATTTACAAACTTGTAGGTCAGTATCTTCGGAAGACGCGTACAAATGTAAAACTATGTCGTTTCCTTTCACATAAGCAGTTATCCAAAGAGCAAAACGCATTTTCTTTTATTTTTGCAAGCAGTGCAAAATAAGTTACATCAAAGCATGTACCGATATGTCTGCCCTGATTTTTAATTGGATGTGATGCGGCACGGTGGCGCAACGGTAGAGTTGCTGCTTTACAGCGAATGCAGCGCCGGAGACTCAGGTTCGATCCTGACTACGGGTGCTGTACTGTAACGAGTTTGTACGTTCTCCCCGTGGCCTGCGTGGGTTTTCTCCGAGATCTTCGGTTTCCTCCCACACTCCAAAGACGTACAGGTATGTAGGTTAATTTGACTGGGTAAATGTAAAAATTGTCCCTAGTGTGTGTAGGATGGTGTTAATGTGCGGGGATCGCTGGGCGGCGCGGACTTGGTGGGCCGAAAAGGCCTGTTTCCGTGCTGTATCTGAAATATGAAAATATATATATATACACGAATATAAAACTGGGGAAATAAATATGCGATTCTTACGTTGGGACATATTGCTGCCAATCCAAGCTGCGTGGACCTTATTGGAAAGTTGCATTGTGACTTTAAACTTCATGTTAATATTCATGTTTATTTTGCTTAATAATTGAGTCCCATTCTATTGTATCTCTCTCTATTTTAAAGTAGTGTTATGGAACAGTTCCAATTTAGAAATATCTCTGATCATCACAATATGTAAAAACTTCAAGTAACTTGCACAATAGCAAAATATGAAATAGCAACAGATTTGACCAAAAATGGAATATGAATTGTCGCTCCATGTGACATATTCAACCTTATTTGCCTGACATGGAAACCCGACCGTGACAGCAGGAACTTTAAATGTCGCAAAACAAGGACTGGAATCTTGCCAGCAACTGTTATGGATTGATCCTGTGGAATATGTCCATTGCAAGTTTCAGATTGCCCATCCACAATTTTTCCAATCATTATTTAAATTTTATCTTCAAATTTGGTGAAATTAAACATTAAACATACTCAATTTACATTTCCAGAACTGAACAAGTTTCAAGAAAGAGGTAAATAAATCATGTCTTCATCGTATTTGCAGTGGAAATGTATTGACCGCATTTGAAAAAATGTAGTTTAAATTGTGTTTTCAGCATCTGCCGACCCCTTACGCAGATGTTTAAGAACAACCTTACATCAATACAGTAATTTTGGTGAATCTACTATCACATTACTGTTCACTATGGTACACCGATGTTCACATAGTGCCGATGAAGGTCAGGCAATTTTATTTCAATTCAAGATAAAATGATACTTGAAACGGAAAATGCACCGATGGTCTTCGCATGCATCGGCAGTGCTAGCCATTCCTGATGGTCCGGTTCGCGTGTTTCAAAGGTGTGAACGGAATACATTAGGTGAGGATTTGTATATTCTTTCGTTGATGTCACTCACCACGCGCATTATTTATTGGGACTGAACGACTAAATTATTAGACTGAATTTAGCAAACTTTATTTGGCCTACTTGCTGCCGAGTCTGTCAGGAACCGTTGCAGATGAACGTATTTCGTTACACTCCCGATGTGTGCATTGAAGTAGATCGGAATACCAGAAAGGAGCCAATTGCAACATGATATCCAACCTCCGACCTTCGATTGTTAGCAACATTGTTTTTGTCGAATGTTTTGTTATAATCCTGGCCAATATTGGTCCCCTCCATATTAATTGTGGTGGATTCGCCATGGAAATTATATTCAATATTGTTGTTAAATTACAAGACGAATGGAAACGCTTATTGCCAGACACTTGTGAAGCGTACCTGCCACAGGTTTGCCTATCTCAGACTTTCATGCAGTCTTTCTCCGTATCATCATTGGTTAAGGCTTTGACTGGGAAGGCCGAATGGAAGTGAATATTTGACAACTACAACGAATATCTCCAATTCCAAAAAGGAGCTAGGAAGGTGATTATCGAAGCAGTTAAAGATGGGTGGGCTAACAAACAATTCCTTAGGTTAAGATTTGGTTTTTCATTTGGGTTTACTACTATCACGTGTAGCGAGGTACAGTGAAAAGCTTTGTTTTGTATGTTATCAGAATTATTTCACGTTAATGTACATAAAAATACAATCGACTAACTCAAGCACAATACATTGAGCAAAGGGGAAGATTAGAGGAGCGGAATATACTTCTCAACCTTATCGCGCATTAGCTCCCGAGGCAACATCCAATCACACTATGGTGGACGTAAATCGGAGTTACTGGCAACTATTTTTTTTTAAACTATTTTTGCTTACAGAGAATCAAATGTTTGAAAAACAGAGAGGTAATACAAGTCAATGTTGTCATTTGGGTACGAACTTGGAATCCTGTTGAATCCTTGCGAACGTGATAAAGGACATGGGTCATCGTGTGTAAATATTTGAGTACAACCAGGTTGAATACGAGAAGGAATACCAAACAGCCAGTCAATACTATTAAGACATTTAAGAAGCCATTCCTTATGTGAGTGCAACAGAAAATCAGTACACCCGCTGATCGTGCTTGTCTTTCATGCAAATTGTTCATCAATGATTTATCGACGTACACCGTCACAGTGCATGTGCCATTGCTTTTTGTGGTAGCTTATTTCAGAGATTTGCATGCACAGAAACTGAAGAAATAAATTCGCTTCACTGGTGTCTGTAGTTAGCACAATTTCGTGTCAATGAAGTTAGAGGAGTGTAATGTCTCCAATACGAAATTGTGCCCAGGAGTTTTATAACATTCGGATTGAGGTAAACAGGTTAATAAATCGTTTGCTCCAAATAATCTCTGCTAAAAGTGGGTAAATCTAAAGTGCATCCGACACCTTTGTTTCGCATGGATGAGTATCGCTGTGGGAATCGGTCCTGCCTTCATCTGTGGACGCTGTTGCTCGCTGCACGGGAATCTAATCTCCTCTTCACATTGACGTTCAAAGGAGTAGATGTGGAAACTAGGAACAAAAAGGCTGAAACAAGATTTTTGTATATAATAAGAAAAACACTATGAGTTAGCTGGGAAGACTTGATTGAAATTTATCTCTGCTCACTGATTTGTCACTCGTAGTCCTTCAATGGTCTACTGGGTGCCATATCATTCATTATGCAATAAAATACAACATACATATTTCAGGTAGTGAAGTCAGCAGAGGGTCGCATAACGTATTATTATTATTATTATTATTATTGTTATTAATAATATTATTATTATTATTAATATTATTAATGGTAATATAAGTATCGGTAGTTGTGGTAGCTGTAACAATGGCAATAATAGTAAGAATAAAGTTTGATTTATTCACAAAATGCTGGAGTAACTCAGCAGGTCAGGCAGCATCTCGGGAGAGAAGGAATGGGTGACGTTTCGTTACTATAATTGTAATTATTATTTTACTTGACAGAACTGGAAAGTCTTATTAAAATATCAGGTTCGTAATACCGAAGATCTACTGTGATCCTGAGTTCTTTGCTCAAACGGGAATGAAAGATAATATGATATAGATAATCAATGACATCGGTATACCATAACTTGCTTCATATAAAATCATCAGGTTAACATTGTATCGAATAAAATAAGAGAATCCAAATTTAGCCAGCATTCTGTAACCATTAATTCACACAGCTACTACCTCAAAACAAGGGGTTTCAGAACTTTCTATCCCAGATGTAGGAAATTACTAGAAAATATTTAAAATCCAACTTCATCATGGGGCTCTAATTTTGTGTTTCACCTCGGACAGCGTGCTGTTGTCTGTTTTATTCTTTTCGTGTCTGTGATGAAACAACAATGCTGTGGTTTTCCTACTAAAATATATAAGCATCTCATATCTCTCTATAGGGTAAATACTGGGCAAGGTTTTTACCTCTACTTCGGCGTAGAGCATCAAGAGTCAAAATCTTAATATAAATAGTTTTGCTGTTTGGACCCTTAATGAGAAGAAATATATTCAACACAGGACGAATGAATGTTTGCAGATCTCCGCAGTGGTGGGATGCCCAGGCTCCTTGAGTGCATGCAAATCTGCAGTACGTAAATGACTGTATGTTAGAAACCAGGATGTTAGAGACTGCGGTAAATTAGCCATGGCATTGATTGGTCCTCTCTTGCTGCCGTTCTTTTATTTTTCAACTTGAAGCCTCCTATGTTTCCATCATCCAAACTTATTCATTCTTCATCTACAAACGTAATGCCCCTCTTGAATTTTGCAGGGAACCGACAATGCGATAACTGGCTGATCTTCTTTATGATTGCTGAAAGTTAAGAATTATAGTATGGACAATTTCACTAAAATAAGTTTAATGATACTTAAAGTTACGGCCTCCTGTAATCCTGCAAGTTCCTACCTTATGGAAGACATAGAACCATGAACGTCATTTAAGGTCACTATAATTTCGTCTAAACTCCATATTATAGCAATCAATTACAGACCACCAGGAACTTTGATGGAAATAATTAACAAGGGAAGATGTCAAACAAATTATTAGTATTAGGATTTTTTCTGATTATGGTTGATTTTCTTCTTTGTTAGCGATATGGCCGTGTAAGGTTTATTATCTTTAAAAAACTTTTTTTTCATTCCTCTTTTCAGAAAAGGAAAATGAGTTAAAGGATCGAGGTAATGTTCATTGGATAAACTGCTTTCATGTGTCTTCGTTGTATCGCCTTTTCTATGGATTGGTAAGTGATCCACCGGCGAATGATTTACTCTTTCCCACCAAAAACGCGTTCTCCTTAAGTGCCCTATATGTCTTTGAAAGTGCATTACCTTTTGTTTTCATTCCTCTGTAATGCGTTTTATTACGTTTCGTACAGAATGAACCGGAAACGTTATGTTATTATCGTCCGCTATGTTTTGGCAAAACGGTCAAAAGACCCTTCTTTTTCCATTTACTTCATGGCAACCGAGGTTCGCTTTAATTGTAGTTGTACATGAAACTTGCCTTGCATGTATAAATAACTTCCTTCCGTTGCCGATGAGACATCGTACTTAATGCCATTCATACCAACTTTCTTCCTTGGTTCACTTGCATTCCTATTTGTATTGCGTTCCAACACGCCGCTAGAAGGCACTGAACGACATTTGATTTTACTTTACATCTCCCAAGAAAGAAATCTTAAATCTGATACTCCTCAAATATTGATATTACGTGAATGGCGTCCATGTTAACTTTGTACAGTGATGTGGACAACTGTCATTTTGAGTGACCGCAGAATGAAGACTACTTTAATTAAATATACAGAAATCATTGCATCTAATTTGTTAATATGCATTAGAGTTGTCGGGGCTTCTAATGCGATTGCACTGCCAATTGAACTACCTCTCCTCATATTAAAATGCGTTCAGATCTTCGGTTGCGTGGTAAGCTGCCATCTATTTCCGCATGACATTGAGCTGGCTGGGGGCAATGCGCTTTTCATTCATCGATTATCGCATACCATTCCTGTTCAACATTTTTTTTTAAATAACAATTTGTCACATGTTTATGCAATTTTGCACTGATCGTGGGGACCTGAGATGGCGTGAATGTGTGTTGGAATCCATCAGAAATGCGCGAATTAGTGTTCGCTGCTAATATTCTATGGAGGATCACTGCATAGCTATATCTGTAGGAGCCAGTTGTGTTATTACCTATTTGAGAATATTATATTATCTTGTATCCTGTTGTATTATTTTTGGAAACATCGAAACATAGACATGGACACTTGGGGGTTGTCATGAGATGAATACTAGGCTTACATCTATGGTCACAATGAACATATATGGACTGGAGGCAGCCAGGGGAGGAGTTAAAATATGAGATCATTTAGAATTTGATGAGGTAATGCTTCAGTCACGTTGGGATCCTGCTAAAACATAGGGTTTTAGCAAATCAATTACAGGAATCGGAGCGACGGTGAGATACTAATTCTTACCAGAAGTTATACGACGGGAGATATATTAATCTGTTTGTATTACTACTTCAATAAATTACTAACTAAACTGAAACGTCGTGAAGATGTCTCTTGTTGTTTTGCGTCAAGAAATATCGATCCACACCTTCGTCAACGGTAAGCTTCAGGACTTTATTGGGAAGGACTAAAGTTGCCGCTATAGTATCAACCAGCAGTAAAACTAAATATGTGATTAAATATTCTACGAGGAAGTGTAAAATAATGAAAAAAACTAAATATTTTCTCTATGTCTGGTTGTTGTTGCTTATCATTGTTTTAGAAACTGCCCCTACGAAGCACACAATATCATTGAACACATCAATAACAACAATACTTGTATATTTTCTGTTCCATTCCAGTCTGCAATACTTTCCGACTGCACATCTTACATAGCAACTAGCACAAAAAAATGTACTTTCCTGTAAGCTGATTATTTTGTCCTTCAGCTGGTATTAGGAAATAGTGAGCAAATCGACCTAATTACTGATGTTTTATCGCAGAGCGGTGATCTGCGATCCCCTGCACGTTGCAACAGCAATATGTATTAACGGAATATTTTCATACCTCGCTGAAAGTGGTGCCACCGATGGATAGAGCAGGGAAGCAGACACGTGTTATGATTGCGTTCATGGGCTAAGGCACTGATTTTCAATATTGTTACGTCATGTTGCAGATGCACAAAATATTGGTTAGACCGCATGGTTTGGTATATCGTTGTGGTCTGGTTTATCGTTCGGTGCAAAAGAAATTCACAAGGATGGTGCCTCAAACTGAAGGCTGTGGCTACTCGGAGAGAGTGGGTGGTCTAGGTTTATTCACATTGGATGGTAGGAAGCTCAGAGGAGAATTTATAGATGTTTGTAAAGTTATGACTGGCATCGGTCGGCATCTTTTTGGTTGCACAATTTTAGAGCTGTACAGAATCTCGGAGCAAATGAAGAGACAGCTCTGTGCGAAATCTCCTGTCTGTGCGGATCTAATTGCGTGTTGCCTGAGCGCGAAAAGTCTACGCTTCGAAGATCTTAAGGAATTTAGCAAGTTAACATCCAGAACTCGCCGCCCACTGGACTAAAACTTCTGTAATTCATACTAAAAATGCCTGAGACGTCATCAAAGTTGTTAACTCGAATTTTGTTTTTTTTTCAGAAAAAGATCAATTAAGTCAAATGCTGGAAAAGGCCGGTTCGTTAAACTTAATTTACAGATAGCCGGCCATCTTTACGCTTTGCTGCATTGATTTCAAGATTTATCGGTTTGAAGAAATACAATGTAAATTCTGAAATCCCGCCATACTGGCATGTCGTTCGCAGTAAAACGCGATGGGCAGAACACTATTTACACAGAAGGGCAGTTCAGGAAAAATTACGTATAGAATCACATTCTCCTTTCAACTTAATCAAGGCAAATGACCGCCGTCCGCACACAACAGAATGCAGGCGGTGGAAACCTGAACAAAATGCAGCACGCTGGAGGAATTCAGGGAATTAGGCTGCGTCTGTTTGGGGGAACAGACAGTTCACGCTTCGCTCGGGACCCTTCTCAGTCTCAAGAAACTCTCTCATTTGTATCCATGATATTTTTATGAGTTCCTTACCATAAAACCACTGCTCTTGATTTGACCCGACCGGAAATATCGTCTATCTATGTCCTCCAGCGATGCTGCCTTTACCGCAGAGTTACCACAACACGTTGTGTTGTCCGCTCTTTCCAATTCGTCTGGTGTTATTTTTTTGGTGTCAAACATTTGCTGTCATGTTTGTTAGCTAGATGTTCATACGCCATTGCAATTGCCATTGCCATTGTAACTTATTACATTCTTCCCTTTATCTTAACAGAGCAGAAAATTGCCTTTTTAGAAGCAGGTAAATATTGTCAACAATTAAATAAAACGATTTGCTTCCGTTTCTACATGCATTCAATAAATTCTAAGAAAATGGTGTTTAGTATTTTGGTGATGTGGGTAAGATTTGTTAATAATTGATGGTGATCAGCTTTGTTGCTGTTATTTTATGTTTTTTTGCAGCCCAGGATAATAATATGGACACTGGTGAGTCATACAAAAAGTAATAGTGAAAGTAATAGTGAATTAATTGGAAATGAAATGATGCAAGCACGTAATTTCAGCTAAATTACAAAATCTTGGAAGCACTCAACAAGTCAAACCGCGTTGTGGAAACGGAAACAGTGTGACAGTTTGAGGTCGAAGACCCTTCGTCAGAATTTAGAACGATAAAGAAAATTTAATTATTTGATTTGTTAAGATCCGGAAGGAATGGTTAGAATAAATGAAATGTCTGCGATTAAGTGAAACTCATGAATTACACCAACGTTACTGGAACCGGCTGCTTACTATATAAGAGGGAGGAGGAAAGAAAAATAATTTCAAAAGAGCAGCTGAAAAAAAATGCTTAATCTGCCTAGCGGTCTTTGCGATAATAAATAAAGCTTTGCATTTAGTTTTGCTGCTGATAGATGTTGCCGGGGTCTGTAAAATGCTACAACCTCGCTGCTTCAGAGACCCGGGTTCTATCCTGACCTTGGCTGCTATATGTTTTGCGGATATTGTGCGTTCTAATTGATTGTCTACGCCTAGCTCATCTGCATGTAGCACAGAGATATAAGCACTTAACAAATGGCTCACATGACCTAGGTTTCTCGTCAGGTTGGAGGAGACAGAGTGATTCAATGTTATTCGCATGATCTGTTCATTCAATTCCGGTAAAATAATACTGGTTATGGCAACGTAACATCGTAATTTCTAATGCGATTGCATTTTAAGGCAGTGTTCTATTTTGCAGATGATCGATTAGACGCAATCAGGGCAGGTAAATTAGTCCGTAAATTTGGATTGTTGATATGAAACTGCTATTGACATTTCATAGTTTCTACGGTATTTCGTATTCAAATTTTGTGAGGTAAACAATAATTATTCCTTTTCCGTCAGAACTGCAAGCTCTTCGCGAATCGACAAGTGAGTATTCAACTCTAATTTCCTAGTATTCGAAAATATATATATTATCATTCAAGATTTCGTTATGACCTGCTTACTGTATGTTAAGCCATTGCGCCTTTCGCATGCAAATACTGTTGCCAATAAAAAATATAATGACCTCGTAGTGAAACTTAAAAATACATAAATAATAAATATATTCCTTTATTCGTTCCACACCGGGGAAATTTACAGAGTTACAGTGGCAAAGTGGATAGCAAGAGAGCAAGAGATCATTCACTAGAAGTAGAAGATACATAAATTGTCATCATATTTCTATGTGTTCTTAGCTGTTATTGTTGACTTGTCTGCTGGGAGCAGTGCTGGTTGTGCAGTCTCACAGCAGCGCGAAGGAAGGACCTCCTATATCTCTCCTTCACGCACTTGGGGAGAAGGAGTCTGTCACTGAAGGAGCTACTCAGTGCAGACAGTGTACTGCATGGGGTGGGAGTCGTTATCCAGCAGCGATGTTAGCTTTGCCATCATCCTCCTCTCTCCCACCACCTGCACTGAGTCGAGGGGGCAACCCAGAATAGAGCCGGCCTTCCTGACCAGCTTGTCGAGTCTCTACCCTTCCGCCGCTAAAATGCTGCTGCTCCAGCAGACCACTCCATGGAAAATGGCCGATGCAACCACCGTGTTGTAGAAGGTCCTTAGGAGTGCCCCATGCACTCCAAAGGACCTGAGACTCCTTAGCAGATAAAGTCTGCTCTGGCCCTTTCTGTATAATGCATCGGTATTTTCAGTCCAGTCCAGTTTATTGTTGAGGTAGACACCCAGGTATTTATAGGAATCCACCCTCTCGATCTACATTCCCTGGATGATCACCGGCGTCGGGGGGACCTGGCTGCACCTGCGGAAATCTACCACCATCTCCCTGGTTTTCCCCGCGTTGATCCGGAGGCAGTTCCGTTGGCTCCAGTCCACAAACTCCTTGATCCATTCTCTGTAGGCCGTGTCCTCGTCGCCAGTGATGAGGCCGACGGTGGCAGAGTCGGCAGGGAACTTCTGTGGATAGGAGTCTGCAGAGCTGTGCCTGAAGTCCGCAGTGTACAGGGTGAACATGAATGGAGCTAGCACTGTTCCCTGCAGAACCCCAGTGCTGATGACCACCCTGTCCGAGACCAGGTCTTTTGTCCTCACATACTATGCTCGGTTGGTGAGGTAGTCCAGAATCCAGGATGTAAGATGGCGATCCACTCCTGTGCCCTCCAGCTTGCCTCCCAGAAGTCCCGGCTGGATGGTGTTGAATACACTGGAGAAATCAAAGAACATGATTCTTTGTATATCCCATAGTAAATCAGCACAGTGGTGTAGCGGTAAAGCTGCTCGCCCACTACGCCAGGAGAAAGCACACGCGGACATACAGACAGCACTGTAGTTAGGATCGAACCCGGGTCTCCGGCGCTGCAAGCGCTGTAAGGCTGGAACTCTACCGCTGCGCCACCGTGTCGCCCTAGAATTAAAAATATATATGTTGATATCTGAAACAAAGATACCCTCAGCAGACCAATTTCAACACTAACATCGCTTCCTGGACAGCATTCAACCGATGCATTCTTCGATGCAAAGGCCGTAAAATTGTAATTTCCACAATAACATTCAACGGAACCATCTTTATCAGGAAAACATCGCATCTTAAAAGTGGCAGATGATTTCAAAGTTCACCCTGCAACGCAGGTTGTGTTTTGCTTTCGAAACTAAGCGTTTTATTTCCAATATTTTGTGCTGAGGTGAAAACATACTCTGTATAAAATGTAGTTTTGAGAATGCTTTGCGATTATTTTTCAGAGCAACAACTATTTTCCAAAGATAACGGTGCGTGTTTAAAAATGCAGCTAGCCATTGCGAAATTGTCTTTAACTACCGAAAACGTGGAGATGCTTCTTTTTCTTCTTTCATATGTCAACTACAAGAATCAAAAGTGGCAATTGGTGCTTCAGAGTACCGAAGTTGACGCGTTGCTGCAAATGTTGCCAGTTGCCAGTGGACGACGAGGATGTAAAGCAACTTGCACCTCATGGAGATGCTGAAAATCTAAGTAAACAATCTGAATAGCTAAGTAAACAATTAAAACTTAAATACCTACGAGTAATTCGTTTATTGGAATTTGAAATTATATAGTTTTAACATTTTCCTTTTATTCATGTGTCAATGTGGAAGATTCAAAGGTTTCAAATGTTTCAGATTTTTTTAGATTTAGAGATAGAGCGCGGAAACAGGCCCTTCGACCCACCGAGTCCGCGCCTCCCAGCGATCCCCGCACATTAACACTATCCTACACACATCAGGGACAATTTTTACATTCACCCAGTCAATTAACCTACATACCTGTACGTCTTTGGAGTGTGGGAGGAAACCGAAGATCTCTGAGAAAACCCACGCAGGTCACGGGGAGAACGTACAAACTCCGTACAGACGGCGCCCGTAGTCAGGATCGAACCTGAGTCTCCAGCGCTGCATTCGCTGTAAGGCAGCAACTCTACCGCTGCCCTTTCAAAGGTCATTTATTGTCACATGTTCCAATTAACGTACGGTGATAGAATAAATGCAAATAGTGGGCATGCTGCTTTCAGTTTGTAATGGCTGACCACATACCTTAATTTTAGAATTGAACACTATGCTACTACATCTGCAAGAAAAAGGTGAATGAATTGATTGAATTACAATTTAATCCCATCTAAACTTGCCTTTGTTTATATTGCGGAACAAGGGGCGGCGGACAGACGTCTGCGCATCGTATTTATGCCTGATTAGTGTGGAGGACCTGGAAAATTGGATGTTTGGGAGTTTCCAGAATGGCAATATGCCGTCAGACGATAAATGGTGAACTACCCGTACCAGTGGTATATCCAGAAATTTCACTGTTGTAACTCCGAGGGGGTGAACAGCCTCGTGCAAAAAAAATGTTTGTTCGCACGAAGTGCAACATTTTCTTTTAATTTGCTGGTACAAGGATGATTACATGTTGCCGTTCATCTATATACTAAAACTCTCGTTTGTTTGTTTGTTTGTTCCTGAATTAAAGCCAAAACGGTACACGACAGCGCGACAATTACTCACCGTCGTCCCTTTGGTGCTAATGGGAGAAGTTTCATTGAAATCGGGGTCACATTTTTAAATTATTCACATTTTAAAGTTTAAATCTATCTCCTAGTGAGGGGAGGGGGGGCTGGGAGGGAGTGGCGGGTGCGGGGAAGGAGGGAGGGGAGGATGGAGGATAAGGAGGGTTGAGGAGGATGCAGTGGGGGAGTGGGAGGGAAAGGGGAGGGGAAAGGGGGGAGGGGAAAGGGGAGGGGTGGGGAGGTGGAGGGAGGGGGAGGGAAAGGGGAGATGGGGAAGAGGGAGAGGGAGGGATGGGGCGGAGGGAGGGAGGGAGAGGTGGTGGAGGGGGAGGGGGTGGAGGGAGGGGGAGGGGAGGGGATCAGGGAGGGAGGGGGGAGGGGGAGGGGGAGGGAGAGGAGGGATAGGGAGGAGGGAGGGAGGGGAGGTGGTGGAGGGAGGGGGATGGGGTGGAGGGAGGGGGAGGGGGAGGGAGGTGGATCAGAGAGGGAGGTGTGGGGAAGGGGAGGGGAGGCGGCGGGGGATCGGGGAAGGGGAGGGGAGGGAGTATGGGAGGGGGAGAGGGGAGGGGGAGGTGGAGGGGGGAGGGGGAGGGGGAGTGGGAGGGGGAGGGGGGGAGGGGGAGGGGGAGTGGGAGGGGGAGGGGGAGGGGAAGAGGAAACGGTGCTGCTGCAATGTAAGAGAGGTTTGGTCCCAACGGTAAAGTCTAGGTCTAGTGCATTTTAAATCTTTAGCACTCTGTACCCAATGTGATGTGAACATCACGCTATCCGAACTATATTCAAAGATTCAGAACACATTTATCGTGAGTGGATTAAGAATGGAAGTACGTGATATCCTAATGATGCTTATTTTGGTTTGAAAGATAACGTACTATCAATGAGAAGTTCAGGTACGCTCACGTTGTTCAGAATTTCCTTTGTATTGTTCACTTTGCTTAATGTTGAAACATATTGTAATGTTTTAAATTTCCTTTGGCATGTGCCGTTCATTCACCAACCGGTGTGTGTGTGTGTGTGTGTGTGTGTGTGTGTGTGTGTGTGTGTGTGTGTGTGTGTGTGTGTGTGTGTGTGTGTGTGTGTGTGTGTGTGTGTGTCTGTGTGTGTGTGTGCGTGTGTGTGTGTGTGTGTGTGTGTGTGTGTGTGTGTGTGTGTGTGTGTGTGTGTGTGTGTGTGTGTGTGTGTGTGTTTGTGTGTGTGTGTGTGTGTGTGCGTGTGCGTGCGTGTGTGTGCGTGTGCGTGCGTGCGTGCGTGGGTGTTTGTGTGTGTGTGTGTGTGTGTGTGTGTGTGTGTGTGTGTGTGTGTGTGTGTGTGTGTGTGTGTGTGTGTGTGTGTGTGTGTGTGTGTGTGTGTGTGTGTGTGTGTGTGTGTGTGTGTGTGTGTGTGTGTTTGTGTGTGTGTTCGTTTGTTTCCTTATTTTGTGGGGAGTTAATCTCAGGTTATCAATTCAGCAGTTATAAAGGAATGGAGACATTTGGGTTGTACGTTGTTCGGGAGACCTTCAAAACCTAAGTTCAGCAACGGAGAACAATCCGTTTTGTTTGCTGATCTTTTGTTTAAAATGCGTATTCTATGTGATAACTCCAGATATTACTCTGGATATTCACCAGAGCCAAGTCACTAAAAATCTAAAAACAATGTAATCTGTAAAATATTGATGAAAATGTATTCTATGCACTCACAAAAACAACACTAAAGCCCAATTTGGTTTCTCAATTCTGATATTAAATTCTCGTTGTATTACGACGAGATTCAACACCGGATAGCAACGTTGAACATTTTTCCAATCACTTTCAGGAAAGGCTTGAGGAACGATGCTGTCTGCAAAGCAGTCAATCAAAATGCAATAGCGCAGTAATGTAAAATATATGTAACATTTTGCAAAGTATTATGGATGAAATATCAAGCATGTTTACTTCCAGAACTAGAGAGAGTGAAAGACAACCTGCAAAACACAGGTAAGGAAGCATTTTTAAACTGTTCGGTATTAATTTATCCTAACTTATTATTTCGGGTTTTGTGAAGTACATCAGTCCAATAAGTAACAGTTTAAAATTCTGCTTGATTGCTTACTGGAGTAAGCAGAGGCATAGATCGGTATCTATAGATCGGCAGCGTTATAGCGTGCAAAATGAAGTTTCTGGCCCTGTTTGATTTAATTGATCCGAAGGCTTCTTGACAATCGAAATTGAGGTGTGAAAAACTGGGCGTTAATTTATATTAGTGTTTTCTACATTTTTTGCAGAAATTGACTGTGCACACCGAAATTGGCACAATGTTTCTGCAGATTCTGATTCTTAGCGGTTTTCAGAGTCACTTATACAATCTAGTTTCTGAACAATAAACGAAATTCAACCAAAGTAACACAGATAGTGGAAATAGGAAACAGAATAGGATAGGGTATGAAAACAGCTCTGGGATTCGACAGCATATGCCCAAAATGAAATCGATCTTTATAGATACCTTTCATCAGAATCTCTAGCCGCTTCCCAAACAGCCGTTGTATTTTCCTTCTCAATATATTATGTTTTGTTTACATTCTCATTTAAATCATTTAACTACAGAAACACAATTGAGCGACAAGGCTAAAGGTAAGCGTATAGAATGAAGGAGATGCCAAGATCGATCAAGAATCTCAGATTTGAGCTTCATATAACTTGGATATATTAAGAATAGGCAAACAGAAACATTTCAAAACTGAATAATTGCAGGTTGTCTTTGTATAAATTTCCCACTTATGTAATAACGCATACAATATGGCAAAACTTCACAGCGTGGCGCGAACATAACCAAGAAATATCGGGGCGCGCAGCGGTAGGGTTGCTGCCTTACAGCGAATGCAGCACCGGAGACTCAGGTTCGATCCTGACTACGGGTGCTGTACTATACGGAGTTTGTACGTTCTCCCCGTGACCTGCGTGGGTTTTCTCTGAGATCTTCGGTTTCTTCCCACATTCCAAAGACGTGCAGGTTTATAGGTTAATTGGCTGGGCAAATGTTAAAAAAATGTCCCTAGTGGGTGTAGGATAGTGTTAATGTGCGGGGATCGCTGGGCGGCGCCGACCCGGTGCGTCGAATGGCCTGTTTCTGCGCTGTATCTCTAAAATCTAGAAAATAAATAAATAAATAAATAAAATTATCTGTTAGCAATGAACAAAAGTATTAGATTTCCTTAGTATCACAAAATGCTGGAGTAACTCAGCAGCACAGGCAGCATCTAGGAGAGAGGCAATGGGTGACGTTTCGGGACGAGACCCTTCTTCAGATTTCCTTCATTTCCTACATTCACCAAAAATATTTCACAGCTGCGGAAATTTGAAACCGTAAAACCGAAACTGTAAATGATGCATACATTTAAGTTTCACAGGTAGTTGTCATTTGCTTTCAGATCTTGAAGAATGCCAACGAAGTAACGGTATGAATCCAATGTCCATTATTGTATAAATCGAATATGAGCGCAATGTTGTGTGTATATGTGTCTGTGTGTATGCATGTGTGTGCGGGTGCTTGCGCGCGCGCGCGCGCGCGCGCGTGTGTGTGTGTGTGTGTGTGTGTGTGTGTGTGTGTGTGTGTGTGTGTGTGTGTGTGTGTGTGTTAGAGTGTGAGAGAGCGAGAAAGAGAGAGAGCGAGAGAGAGAGAGAGAGAAACAGACAGAGAGAGACAGACAGAGAGAGAGAGAGAGAGAGAGAGAGAGAGAGAGAGAGAGAGAGAGAGAGAGAGAGAGAGAGAGAGAGAGAGAGAGAGAGAGAGAGAGAGCGAGAGAGAGAGAGAGAGAGAGAGAGAGAGAGAGAGAGAGAGAGAGAGAGAGAGAGAGAGAGAGAGAGAGAGAGAGAGAGAGAGAGAGAGAGAGAGAGAGAGAGAGAGAGAGAGAGAGAGAGAGAGAGAGAGAGAGAGAGAGAGAGAGAGAGAGAGAGAGAGAGAGAGAGAGAGGGGAAGGAAGGGGAGATAAGGGGGAAAGAAAGAGAACAATATTCAGTGTTCATGCGTGTGTGTGCACGCACGTGCGTGTGTGTGTAAATGTGCGTGTTGAATGCTACTTTCCAAAAAAAAGTAAAGGGAAAAATAGAGAGCTTCGTGGGAAATTTAATGATTTTGTCATTTGGATTTTATTTCAAATTTGCTGTACGCCCCAAAAAAGACTGAATTTTGTGTTAGAATTGACAACGAGTTCCTGTGCGTTTGAGAGTACGAGGGCGTCAACGAGACGCTAGATTTGTGTATAAGCAACTAAGTCACATTTGCTTAATCTGGCTCTAAGACGTCCCTATTTCTACAAAGAAGATGAATCTAAGGAGGTTAAGAGGCATTTGTAAATCAGAGGGCGGTTGACTCATAAAGCATGGAAACCAAACTATTCGTCCCCACGTCCACGCCGACAATGGACAACCATCCGTATTACTGCCGCCTCCGAGCATTTGACCCGTTATATTTTATAGACAAGAAGCTTCAATTATTGGCGGGATACCTCTTATATATTGTCAACTAATCTGCTTCCACCGCTCACTGGATGTATATTCTAGTTACACACTACTCTCTGGGTTAAAAAGGTCATCCTTGGATTGACTGTAAATCTCTTGCTCCTTGCCCCCAAATAAATTTGATTATCGAGTTCATCAAAACACTGGAATTCCCCACCAAATGCGGCAGTGAACCCATACATAAAAGAAGATCTGAAGCGAATTTGCGTAGATCAGCATTACAATCTAGTAGAAGTTGTGATAGGATATAAATGTCTCCATTCCGAAAGATTAACTTGTTTTCAAAATCCAGAAGAAAAGAATAACAAAATAACAAAAATCATATTCTCCACGCATCAGAATTATACTTTCAATCCGCTACTGGCTTCTGGAACTTTTGTATTTTATGAAACGTCGAAAAATTGCGAGGCAAAGATTCGAAAATTATGAGGAACGAGTTATTAAGTATTATCTCAAATTAATGATGCCGTGAACGAAAAAAAAGTCGGAGTGTTTTGTGCGCATTTAGCCATATACTTATGTGGGAGAGCATGACCCGAGCCAAATGCTCTCTCGATGAATATTTGAATCTTCGCCCTTTCTGATGTTTCCAAATGCACAGGACAAGATGTTAGAAATCCAAAGTGCCAAATGTCAATTTGCTCCCGATGGTAATGGGAGGCTTATGCACTCACCTATGCTCCTCCGATGTTGAGAAAGGCTAGGCAGACACGTCATTGGGGTTATCAAGTGGGCACCTACTTTCATCGACGTTTCGCTGATTGGACCCACGACGTCTCCAGTAGGATCAGCAGTGCATTCTGGCGTCCCAGAACCACCCCCCTCTGCATCTGCCTAGCCAGCTTATTTGGGAGACCAGATGGGGTCTTTCCTCTTCAGCCAGAGCCACTGGCTACTCCGCTCTGCCACCTGTGATGTTTCCTTGATAGCCTGGCGTAGGGCTTGTCCGCTGATCCCCAGGTCCTTCATCAGTCTTACGGTAGATGTTGCCACAAATCCTCGACATCCAACTTCTACCGGGCAGATCTTTGCTCTCCAGCCCCGCTGTTCTGCCTCCGCTGCAAGGTGTGTGTAGCGCAGTTTCTTTCTTTCAAAGGCTTCCTGCACAGCATCCTCCCAAGGGACTGTGAGCTCCACAAAATACACCACGCGCTGAGAGTTGGACCAGAGGACAAGATCAGGCTTCAAGTTGGTGATGGCTATCTCTGGTGGAACTCTAAGCTGTTGGTCCACATCCACCAGCATCTGCCAGTCCCGGGCTGCCTCCAGCTGTCCAAACCTTGTCCTTGGTGGAATTTTCCGTTGCTTTTGTTCCCCCTCCCGAACAAAGGCAATTGGCATAACTGGGTTGGTTGTTCTGGGCGGCAGGGCATTGTTGGTTGTTCTCCTGCTTTCCGGAGTGGCTGCCAGGCATTTGAGCACATGATTATGTCTCCAGGTGTACCGTCCTTGGGAGAGGCTTACTTTACACCCAGTGAGGATGTGCTTAAGCGTGGCTGGTGTTGAACAGAGGGGGCATGATGGATCTTCGCCCAGCCATTGGTTGAGATTTTTGGGGCTAGGAAGGACATCATAGGTTGCCCGAATGAGGAAGCTTATCCTGCTCGCCTCCATCTCCCACATGTCCTTCCAGCTGAACTTCCGCTTTCCATACTCTCCCATCTCATCCACTGGCCCTGTTTAGCTTGCGACACAGCCTTGGCACACCTACTCGACTCCTCCTGTCGGCGGACTTCGGCCGTGACCAACTTCCGGCGCTCCAGTGAGGATGCCTTGTTCCAGCAAGATCGCTTTCCGCCTAGCCCCAAGCCACTTCGTCCGTGTTGGACTTGCCCAATCACGTCGCCTTGGTGGAGAGCAGATTTTGCCTGCTGTGTCGCATGCTTAGCCGTCCACTTCCTTCCTGTTGCCAGGGTTGGGGCAGCAGCTCGGATGACAGTGTCCCTCAATTCCGCTAGAGTCATCTCTAGTCTGACTTTAGTACACTTGAACTCCTCTGTGAGGCTAGAGAGAGGCAGCTGAAGTACCCCCTGACCGTTGCTCAGGCATCGAGGAACAACTAACCACTTTCTCACAAAAGAGCTGATTGTTCTTTCCATCTTCTCAACTCTTGTGAGGGTGATGTCATACATGGTTAGTGGCCACATAAGGCGAGGTAGTAACCCAAACTGCAGGCACCAGATTTTCAGCTTTCCAGGCAACATGGATCGGTCGATGTTTGCTAGACCTTTGATGATTTCTTGCCTCAGCTCATTTGCCTGGTCAGTGTCCTTCAGTTTAGAGTCATACCATCTCCCCAGACTTTTGATTGGCTTCTCTGACACAGTTGGGATTGGTTCTTGATCAATGAAAAACCTTTGATCCGTCAGTTTGCCCTTGATTATAGAAATGCTTCTTGATTTGGATGGCTTAAATTTCATTCTAACCCCAGTGATGTTCTCTTGAAGCTTGCCTAAAAGGCGCCTGGTGCAAGGTGCTGTTGTTGTTATGATTGTTCATGTAGGCCCTGATGGGTGGTAGACGGACTCCAGACTTCAGCCGCTCGCCTCCCACCACCCACTTGGAGGCCCTTATGATGACTTCCATAGCCATTGCAAAAATCAATGGGGAGATGGTACACCCCGCCATTATGCCAATCTCCATGCAGTGCCATGTGGTGGTAAAGTCTGGCGTGGTGAAACACAGCTGCAGATCCTGAAAATATGCCTTGACAAGGATTGCGATGGTCTCTGGTATCCTGAAGAAGTCAAAGGATGCCCACAGGAAACTGTGAGGGACAGTTCCGAACGCATTGGCAAGGTCAAGGAAAACGACATGCAGATCTCTCTTTTCTTTTCTTGCAGTCTGGATTTGGTGCCAAATCAGGCTGGTATGTTCGAGGCATCCAGAGAACCCTGGGATGCCTGCTTTTTGGACTGTTGTATCCACAAGGTTGTTTCTTTTTAAATAGCTGGTCATCCTCTGAGCTATGATGCTGAAGAAGATTTTACCCTCTACATTGAGGAGACTGATAGGGCGGAATTGGCTGATATCTCTGGATTCCTTCTCTTTCGGAATCAGGACTCCACCTGCCCTGCGCCATGCTTTGGGTATAATTCTCTTCTCCCAAGCCACTCTCATTAGCCTCCACAGGAAGCGAGGAACATCAGGAGCACTCTTGTAGAGTCGATACAGAACCCCATTTGGCCCTGGGGCCGAAGATACTCTTACCCGCTTTACTGCCTGTTCCACCTCCCTCCACTTTGGAGGACTAATGTCCATCTGGTGCTCTGT
This sequence comes from Rhinoraja longicauda, assembly GCF_053455715.1. Classification (NCBI taxonomy): domain Eukaryota; kingdom Metazoa; phylum Chordata; class Chondrichthyes; order Rajiformes; family Arhynchobatidae; genus Rhinoraja; species Rhinoraja longicauda. The sequence goes on from NW_027601300.1 coordinate 325,909, forward strand.
TTGTTCAATTGGTGGAATGTCCGATGGAATAGCTGTCTTCAGGTGTCTCTTTCCATCCGCATGTATTCTTTTCAGGTGCTCGTCTAGCTCCTGCCTTGATGTTTTCAGGTTTCCTCCCTTTCCTTTGATGAAAAGTGATTTTACGAACTTATAGGTGTCCTTGAAGAAGCGTGATCTCGTTCGTTCTTTCTTTTTTCGTGACTTCCGCAGGTATTCTGCTCGTCCCAGGGTTGCTAAACGGCTTTTGATGTTTCCCTGGAGAATGTTGATGCCCTCCTTCTCACTATCAGAAGCCTTCCTCCACTGCTTCTCGAGCTGCCTTCTCTCCCGGATTAGGCATTCCATCTCCTTTTGCCGTCTGGACTTGCTTTCCAAAGCGGGTGCCCTTTCCTTTTCCTCCCTTACTCCATATCGCTCTGCTCCATAGCCATAGATAATGTCCCCCATCTTGTCAAGCTTTCTTTCGACTGTACCCCTTACACCCTGTAGGATATTGGTCAGGTCTGCATTTATGGTCTCCCATTCTTTCTTCTCCGAGATTCCAGGCCATTTCACGCGGGGTTCTCTTCCGCTGATCTTTTTTTCCATTGCTGGTTTTCTTAGCTGGATGGATTCCATATTTTCCTCTGCCTGCATAACTGTGCTTGAGTTTCCTTCATCAGGGGGGCTGATGTCCTGCGAACTTTGGTGAGACTCCAGTCGCTGGACTTCATTCGATTGACTTGAGTGACTTCTCAGGAAGTATTTATCAACGCGAGGTCCCTGTTTTCCCTCCCTCAAGCACCCTTTCTTTCCTTGATGTATTTTCAAGCCCTTTGAAGATGTTATTTTCATCCAGCCACAGGAGCAGACCTGAAGCCTCTTCTCGGATGCTGATTGTGCGCATGGTTCTTGGTGAGTGCATGTATTGCTCATGCTCTTTTCCGTTCCTAGGTCTATGGCCGCATTATCCGTCAATGAGTCTTCTTCCGCCCCCACTCTCGCAGACTCTAGGGGTATTCTTTCTTTAATTCTGTTCGTAGCAATAGGCGGGTGAATCCAAAATACTGAATAGTCCATGCCTGCCCCAAGTTGGGTCTATTTCCTCCTGTCAGCTGTCTTTCCAGCAGTCACAAGGTCTTTCCCTTGCTGTCAGCCATTCTATTCACGGCAGTCACTGGATGATTCCAGGGTAAATGTTTCCAAATACACAGGACAAGATGTTAGAAATCCAAAGTGCCAAATGTCAATTTGCTCCTGATGGTAATGGGAGGCTTATGCACTCACCTATGCTCTTCCGATATTGAGAAATTATTCAGAAAGCATACAAAGTTATACAAATGCAATCTTGCCGATGCCTCCGAGCTCATTGAGTATCTTGTATTTGATATTACAATGTATCTTATTTCACGTGTAATAAATATTATTTTTATGATAGCGGTCCAAGAGGATTATTCAACCAGTGGTGAGTTATGGATTATGATCATAAAACGAGTCTGGGGATAAAGTATTTCTTCCACTGGGATGGATTTCACATTGGCAATTGCAAGACACGTCGACAATCCTTTTGCAATGTTGCATAGATCAAAGGTGACAATAAGAATGAATGGTTCGCGAAATGTCTTTATTCGCAATTCAAAGCATCATTCCACTTGTTGTGCATAATAATCCGCCTATTCGTTTAAATATGTATTTACATTTGGCTTCTTTATATTTTTATTAGTGTACAAAAAATAATGATTGTTAAAGTAGCGATATGTTTTGGAAATAGGGGAAGTAGATGCACATTTTATAATTTCGGATATATTAATATATAAATACTATAGTTCCTAAAATGAAGCCACGTATACCGGACCACAATTCGCCGTCAATCCATGGTCCACGTCTTGTCCATCTTTTTTAATGTACCGGTTTGTGACAAGTGAAATGATAAAACAGACATGTCAAAAGACAGTTTAGCAAGCTGAAAAACCAGGTGGGGGTTGGGAAACTGATGAACACAAAGAACTTTCCAGTTTTTAATTTTGTATGAAGTAATGGAAGGGCTCTCATAAAGATGATTGAATAGATAGGCTGATGCAGAAAGATTCAAAAGACACAACGGAAAGAGGGTTCAAAGAACTTCAGAGTCACAATTGGCGTTAATCGTTTTTTATCTTAAAATTGAGGTACCACATGCGGATCATTTGCATGACGCACTACGAAATAGATTTTCATGCGGAAGACTTCTAAGGAATATCAGCTGTAGAAATTTTCAATTTATTAAATGTATTTTGATTTTATATTTTGCAATTATTTTCAGTGAAACGAAATGGCACAGGTGATGTTTTTCGATTTGATTAAAAATATATATTAAATTATATCTCGCTCGCCATCGTATATTTCGCACGACAGACATCAACAGTAAGGTAATTCCTGTTGTTTTATAATATTTGCGACTTGATTTCTTTCATTTTCTTTAGGAATTGAAACACTTCGCTTGCAACTTGGTACAGTATTAAATCGCTTGACTGTTAACTACTATTTAGCTTGTGCACACATGCGATCAAGCGAGTCGATATTAAATGTTAAAGCTTTTCTACTGCCTATACAAAGTTTAGATTATTCAGTGTTATTCAGTTGAATTATATATCCTTGCAGCGGCGCTCCTTCAGTGAGTGCCATAAATTAGAGCTAGCGATTCCGTAATTTGCGCACATCAAATTAATTGTCTTCTTTTTTCTTGCAAACCTGAAGTAGGAAAGCAAATGTTTCAATAGCTAAAAAAATCCTAAAGTGGACATATTCATTCGGTGAAAGGGGAGGGTGAATTATCTAAATTGAAGGCAATGCGCATGTGTATACTGCAACATTGTAACTGATATCCCGTTCTTACTGACGATGTGTGCGAAAGAAAATGTATTGTTATCATATCATATCATATATATACAGCCGGAAACAGGCCTTTTCGGCCCTCCAAGTCCGTGCCGCCCAGTGATCCCCGTACATTAACACTATCCTACACCCACTAGGGACAATTTTTTTTTTTTTACATTTACCCAGCCAATTAACCTACATACCTGTACGTCTTTGGAGTGTGGGAGGAAACCGAAGATCTCGGAGAAAACCCACGCAGGTCACGGGGAGAACGTACAAACTCCTTACAGCACAGCACCCGTAGTCAGGATCGAACCTGAGTCTCCGGCGCTGCATTCGCTGTAAAGCAGCAACTCTACCGCTGCGCTAATGCAAGCGACAGGATTGAGGATTGATCATTTGTTCAAGTAAGGGAAGGGAACACTGATACATCTCGATCAGTTTAATATTAACACCCATGCAATATAATGGTCATCCTGTTGTGAAAACCACATTTTGACTGAAAGGAAAGCATGCCATTTTAATTGGAAATATTGTGATCAAACGAAGGGTAATATTCAAATATGTACAGTTTGTTAATTTATATCAAGCAAACAAATATAAAGCAAAAACAATGATGCTTTAGCCAACCAATTGTTGAATCCATGATAAAGAAAACATCCTCACCTAACACTTCTAAATAGGAGAACTACCGATGTTTTGTGTGATCAAGCTATTTACACGGAACATTTCTATCAGTATTACGCCAGATTTGTGGTGCTGCAAAATTTGGTATGGTTGTGAAAGTTGCCGGGTAGAAATCAGAGGAATTTCGTCCAATTTTCTGGACACTGGACTGTTGCTATTTTTCCAATAATGAAACATTTTCAGTAAACTCTTTTTTTCAAAAAAACACGTTAGTTTGAAACAGCTGAACTCCGAATCCAATGTGTTAATGTAGAGGGGGAAAAACTATATTCTCTGGGGTTGCATATTTCAGATATTTAATAGTTTCATGACAAATCATTCATGTTGCATAACCACTGCATCTTTCTTAGTCGCAAAGATCAGAGAAGCCAAAGGTAATTATGATATACTTTACGAAAGTAGATATTCCCAATCTTTACGGAAATGCAAAGAAATTTCGCAGTAATAAATGTACGTTATGCACCGTTGATAATATGTCAGCTGGAATTCACAGCGGACGAAAGTTAAGACTATTGAATATATATAAGCCTTCATCTGTCTGTAAAATAATATGACACAGCCCCTTTGAATATATTACGGTAAGCAATGAAAAACACTCAGAACAACACAAATATTTATATAATTTGGAACCAAAAAAACTCAATTTTAATCGACTTTGTGGACATGCAAGTGAAATCAAAGTGTCCTGTCAGACCCATTGTTCATGTCCCACCGAATTGATTTCCACATATCTCGACCCGATCCTATCCCCCCTAGTCGCACCCCTCCCTACCTTTGTCCACACGCTCTTCGTCTATTCAATGACTTCTGTTTTCTCATCTTTACTGGGGATAACCAGTCACTCTACATCTTCACCACCCACCAGGAAGGTCTTAAAGCCCTCCGTTTATTCCTCAACCGCAAAATCAGCCAATTTCCGTCCACAACTACTCCTGGCCTGGCAGAGCTTGTCCTTACGGTCAACAACTTCGACTCCACCCACTTCCTCCAAATCTAAGGCGAAGCCATGGGCACTCGCATGGGCCCCATGTATGCCTGCCTCTTTGAACAATCGAACAATCACTGTTCCAGGCGTACACTGGCCCTATCTGCGAACTCTGCCTCAGCTCCATCGACGACTGCATCCGTGCTGCCTCCTGCGCCCATGCAGAACTCACTGACGTCATCAACTTCACCACTAATTTCCATCCTGTACCCAAATTCACTTTCTCCCTGCCGCTTTGTTCTCACCTTTTCTTACCTTCAGTTCCTTCCCTTCTCATTTCATTTTGAAGAAGGGTCCAGAACCGAAACGTCACGCATCTTTTTTTCCAGAAATGCTCCCTCGCTCGCTGAGTTACTCCAGCACTTTGTGTCTATCTACTGCTGCGACAGATTCCTTCCTGAAAATTGGAATGGTTCTGCATTGCACTGAGTCTCACCAAGTGGAGAAAACTTGGGTTTATGTAAATTGCAGATGAGAACCCAATGAACTGATTCAGTCAATCGATGCAGTTGAATGCTAATTAGAAATTGTCGCCCATTTTGTTTAAGTCCCTAGCGTATGATGATAGCCACATTTTGATTAATCGATATGTATCTTACTAGTTAGAAACAGTTTACTTTTTTGATATGTCTGTACTATTTTAGTGTCTTTTGAACCATCATATTCGGCAACCACTTACTTTTTTCTCGTTCAAAAATGCCCTTTGCGACCGATTCTGATATTCTTATTTCAGATATTAAGAAAAACTTTGAAACTTTAGGTGAGCATTTTCGTGAAAGAAAAGATGTGAATACTGAATTTCGCTTTTTTTTAACTAAATTATGCCACCGCGTCTAATGGTATTTTTTTGTATGAACCAACTTCTGAAATCATTAACGTCAAGAATGTTATTGCCCACATACTCACGGGCAATAATATTCATTTGTGGTAGAGTTATTCGATTCTATGCAGGTGGAAATAAATCTACGTTCTGTTGAGTAACGTGGAGTATATTGGATTATAATGTGGCGACGGGGGGGGGGGGATTATATAAGAAAGAGAAAGCGCTAAAGGGAGATTTTCGTTACATTATTCGTAGAAGATATTTAAAATATTGAGGGAATGTGAGAGATGCGTGTCGTCACGTCTCATTGTCATTCATTTTTCACGCGTTGCCGTAGTCAGTAAAGAAATAACTTTTTTTTGTTCATATGGACAGAATCTAAATGTTTTCCTATTCGCTGCTGCTTCATTTTACCTTCCACATGGTATAATATTAGCACGGCAATTGAAATAATTACATGGAATAAATGCAGTCTAACAATGTCTCCCAGTCTATTGTCCGCCGTATTCCCTCCATTGTTAATTAACATTTGTACATGTTTAATTTGCGAAGAAGTATCTGATTTCACTTCATACTATCTGGTAGAAGCACAACTCAGAAAAAAAGGACACGGTGAGGAAATTCATACCATATTGTTATATCTTAGAAAGGACTCTTGCTATTTCCTAAAATTACCACCGGCAGCACCAGACAGCGGCTGATCCGCACTGATCCGTATATTTAAGTTCATCGTTCGGTATGACTTGCGTACAGTTTTGGATTATTTGGTGGGACTCTGAATTTCCGCGAAGAAGCTAATGCCACTCATGCATAATCAATAACGGGCATCGTCTCAAAATATGTTGCATTTGGCAACTATTCAGACAGAAGCGACAATGAATTTCATTTCCCTAATCAAATCCAGTGTGAATCAATGCTCGAAAAATAAATGTTGATTTTCATTCACTGTGGCTGGTGTGCAATTCAAACGAAGTTTCCATACACACGGTTTATCCAATAAATAAAATAATTTACAACTCCGTTGTAACATACAGGTGGAGAAAGTTGCTGTGGAATTATTAAGCCAAATGACGGTGGTCGTCTTTCTCCCACAAGAGCCACTTTAAATAAATCCGTGCAATGGATTATTGCTCCAACAGAAAGACATAAATAAATCGCATTTAATGCAAATGAAAAATCAAATAACTGATAAGATATCTTTCCTTCATCAGAATTGGAAAGTACTAAGCGAAGTGTTGCAGCTATGGGTGAGTCAATTTATGCATTTTGCACTCATGACGTTCTCTCTCACGACAAAATGTCGAGAGTTGCGAGATTACATAATTCACGATGCTGTACCTGGAGTAACGAAAATATATCTCAAATATTCGTATTTCAATTCACAGACAAAATGTTAAAAGATAGAGACAGCGGTACGTTTTTTAAAATATATTCGCCACTAATTCGTTCCCTTTTAAAGAAGGCATCGGCCTATATTCAAGATAAGTGTCTCTTTAGTTGTGGTAGCAAGTTGATTCCAGTCATCCGAAGAAGGGTCCCGTCACATCACCAATCCATGTACAGGAAAGAACTGCAGATTCTGGTTTACATCGAAGGTAGACACAAAATGCTGGAGTCGGGTCGAGACACTGCACCTCACCTACTCCTTGTTCTCCGGAGATACTGCGGACCCGCCGAGGTATTCCAACACTTTGTGTCTTCTTTTGAAAATCAACATCCACAGTTCCCTGTTTCTGCAATCATGTGTTCCTTACTTTATTACCCAGGAAAAAAAAGATCAGTAACGTTTTTAATTCCCGCACAATGCGATTTAGTTACTCAGAGTAAGGATATATATGCAACATAATTTTGTTCGAGAATGCTCCTCATGAAATGGAATCTGCCAATATTGTGAACATTTTTGCACAAGACCGTCTTACTCTGGATCTATGTTTTTTTAACTTAACCAACTAACAAAGCTATTTTCTGGTGGGGCGGCTTTGCGTCGTTTCTGAAAAAAGGAGTAACATTTGCAACCCTCCAGATCGGTGGCGCGATCCCTCTATCCAACAAGCTTTAGAAGATAATGATCACAGTCTCTGTGATGTCCGTAGTAATCTCAGAATACCAGGAAAAGCAATCAACTTTTATGCCATTTCCGTGCTATTTTTATTTTTTCAAATCCAGATCCGTATGGATAGTAGCCGAATGACGTTCACCTCCCTATCTTTGACATGACATAATGTAATACACAGTCAATGTCAATGTCAATGTCGCCAACACTTCCACAATTTACCGTAGGTCTGGCCTACTGTTCGAGAAGTCATACGATAGCAAATGCGACAAAAGTCACTATCTATCAATCATGGTCCACAACGTCATGTTTGGTTTCTGCCTAGTTTGTGAGATGTTCTTCTACATTCGATATCAGTTCCCAAATGTTTTACTTAGAACTTTGCAACGTCGCGCCGTGTCGGAGATAGATGTTTGTGCCATTGCTAAGTGTTCCTTCCGCTTTTGCCCCTGGCTGTTTGAATTGTGGGCAAAAGGACAAACGAATAGCCTGCTAGGATTCCTGCTAGGAAAACAAACCACCGTGAACCAAAGATCGGCAGAAGAATAAGAGCTTGTGCGTTATTCCATTTACCACCCTGGTGATATTGAAAACAGAAGTTCTCTCAAATTCCCAAATTGGCTTTGAAATTTTTAAAGCCCTCTAATTGCAAATGGGAACATAGTTTCCATTTGCTTAGGGCTTTATACTTTCTAAGCGTGAACATAGACACAACACCTGGCACATTTATTGATCACATGGAAAATTACTATTTATATTTTTCAATTGCAAGAAGATATTTTTGAGTTGAACCACTCTATGACTGACAGAATATATTCCCGTTGTTACAGAAATACAACGTTTCCAACGCAACGCAACAATGGCAGGTATGGAATATAACAGTGCTAACTCCTATATTATAAAACAGCCCATAATGTATTTTGGTCCCATCAATCTATTCCATACCAATTTACTAAATATAACGTTGACTGATAGACGTAAGATAATCGGCCGAGCATATTCAGATCCAAGTGCGCCTGTCGCTATGTTTCCATTACCTTTAAGTCCATTCTAATAATAATCCAATTTCAACTTCATGTTTCATTAACAGAAGTCCAACTTAATGAAAGAGAAGCCGGTATATATTATTCACAATATATTTTCCAATTGTACATGTTTCAATCCTGCTTTAGCCGAGAAGATACTTGTTTTTAATTTCAAATCGACTGGATTCTTTTCATTGCATTAAACGTCTTGAAAATTAGAGAACGCTCTGAAAAATGTAATGTGGTATTATGCGATTCCATATTTTTTTAGCTTTTTACTGTAGGTATTAGCAATTTATAAATAATCAAGAGTCAACGTTTCCCACGATGTGCAGTGGTACAGCGCAAATTGGAAGTTGCTAAGTTTTTACACTAAACTGTTTTCCGACGGCCTCCTTTCCAAAGAGAATACGGGAAGTTGCATGGTATTATCACCGTCATTTTTTTATGGGACCTAAATAAAGCACACCACTTTAAAACATAACTGACACGCAGTTGTGAATTGAATAAGATTTTGCTGGTAGCATGCATGTTAACAGTTTATCCTGTGGTTTCAGAGTTGGAAAGAATGAAGCGTTCTCAAAGAGCAGGTTAGAACACCAGTTGTAACTACTTAAAATGCTACCCGGCCAGAATCCTCGATGCCAATTATCGTCACAATAAAATTAATTCCGTCGTGTTGAACTGAATTATTCGTCCTTGTTTTGTTTCAGGTACATTAAAACATATCTTTCATCATGGTCGTTCAAGGGACGCTCCTACATTACTGCACAATCCTTACGTTTGCGTTATCTTCCTTGCAGTGAGGGAGTTAACACGAAAGAAGGCTGATGGGAAATCACACCATCGATCAAAATCAAAGCAAAGTTGGCTTAAATCCTAACAATATCGTGATCTCTGTTCGATTTCTTTACATTAGGCATTGTCTCCTTTTATCTGTGCTGTAGCATTTCTTCCTTGATGAATATTAGCGATACTCACCAATATTCCCTACATTTAAACGTTGGTGTCCAGCGATTTAGAGATTCTACTCGCGTAATGTCGAGGTGCCGACGCACATAGATTTGCAAATGGAATTAAAATCATAATTTCTTTCTTCGGAGCGAGTAATTACGCTGGGAATGCACTTCAGGGGAGGAATTTACAACGTTGACTTGTAAAGCGAAATAAATGACGACATGAAAGGAACAATAAATCAGCAGCGTAGTTCGTTGTCGAGAATAAATTGTACTTGCAAGCACCGATATTAATTTAGTGGGCCAAATAACCTCATGCAGGGTTGTACCTTTCTGTCCCGCCAATCGATACGCGCTACATTTCTGTTCAAGATTCAGATTGCATTTAAGTTAGTTGACTGTCATGTAAACAAGCGTGTGATGACATTCCGAGTTTGCTAGAAGCTCGCAGAGCAACCAATAAATGTAATAAAGATGTGGTCAATGTCTCGTCATTCTATTTTCACATGAATTTCATGGATTTTTTTTTTTCTCTGTTAGTGAGCACAAAAGTTAAAAAACGAGATATCGGCACCGGTGAGAAATTCCTCAAGTATCTTTGTGGTTGTTAAGATTGATCAATTTAATTATAACTTAATTACCAACAAATTATTATATCTGCTAATGTGACCATGATGTGTTGTATATGTGCAAAGCGTTGAAAGATAATAGCCGACCTAACGACGTGGGAAGATGTTAACTTTAAAAATGTCTCCGCTTTAGCTCCCTATAAATCCCAGCAAAACTGGTGTAAATTTTAGAATCCGGTGAGAAATTAAATATCGGATCCAATCTATAATCTGGAGATAGAACTACTCATTATTGCTTTCAGACAGTTACCTATAAACTTCGCTTTTCATGCCATTGTGTATTTGGCTGGCTGTTCAAATAATTATGTTTACTAAATAGTTATGTTTTATCTTTTCCTATTTTAGATGCAGATGGTCTCCGGATTGAACTGGGTAAATCATGCAATTCAACAATCCTTTTAAATCGGGAGAATCATTGGTTCATCATAGAGTCATAGAGTGATACTGCGTGGAAATAAGCCAATCGGCCCAACTTTCCCTCAACGGCCAACGTCACAGCTGCAGTTGTGCCACCCGCCCGCGTTTGGTCCATATCCCTCCAAATTTGTCCTATCCATGTACATGTCTAACTGTTTCTTAAACTTTGAGATAGTCCCTGCCTCAACTACCACCTCTGGCAGTTTGTTCCATACACCCAACATCCTTTGTGTGAAAAGTTACCTCTCAGATTCCTATTAAATCTATTCCCCTTCACCTTAAACAAATGTCCTCGGGTCCTTGATTCACCAACTCCGGGCAAGGGACTCTATGCATTTACCCAACCTATACATCTCACGATTTTATATACCACTGTAAGATCACCCCTCATCCTCCTGCACTCCAGGGAATAGAGTCCCAATCTACTCAACCTCTCCCTGTAGCCCATGCCCTCTAGTCGTGGCAACATCCTCCTATCAGAATAGATCAATAATTTTACAGTGAATGGCGAAAATAATATATATATTGATTCCTCTTGCGTCAACGTACGGCATCGCTGTGATATGTGATTTTAAAAAAGTGATTACGCTGTGTGAAATTGACAATAGGTCACCATTCTGTATTGGAATGGTTTTCTTTTGAAATAATTGACTCGAAATCACGGCTTTTGCAACACCGATCAAAATATAAATTGCCCATATTAACAAATATTGAATAGCTTTATCATTTTCCCATATTGCAATTCCGTGTTCTAATCTGTTTATGTTTGCTTTATCAGTTGACAGATTGAAGGAAATACGAGGTAATTTACGTAAAATTGGTTAGTATGTTATAATTATATCAATCATCATATTTGCAATCCCTTTTACTTTTTTTAATCGAAACGTAAGATTGGCCTACTTATTCTAACCGCTTCAATTTACCAACGCAGGCACAAATGATTTAACCTAATCAATACCACAATTACAAAGATCTGACATAATTGTAATACCCTCAAATATGGATTTCAAATGTTAATTATAAATAAAGTTGAATAGTTGGAGACATTATATTGTCATGAAAGCTAATAAGAATGTCCGAGGCGTGTTATGGCTCCTTCATTCCCAAGCAGGAAAACCGTTGTGCATCCGCTTTCGTCGAACATGAGCGTTCTGTTTTCTCACACTTTCAATTAACTGTCCATATATAATCCCCCATTGGCTTTCTAACCAGAAATATTATTGATTAACTGCCGCATTTCTTGAAGTTATGATCAGTTCCCTGGAATTGCGGAGCCGGGTGGACCTTCCGACACAAATTTGGCAATGGTGTTGACGGAGTGTAGAAATGGTATTTACTGTTAAATGCGTACACTTTTTCAAGTCAAATATGAAAGATCGTGATTCAAATAGTGTGTTTTCGATTTAAATCCTCCATTTGTTTCCATTTTATTTTATTATTTTCCATCTCCGGCGTTAACATAAATATATATATATATTTTAATCCGCAGTTCTGCATCAAATGAACAGCTGGTTCGTTCAGCACATACATACCAAGCAAATGCAGCCCTGATACTCAACATCTGCAACTGCTTCTCTGTTAAAATAGTTCCGAAAATACAATTACCCATCCCATATCATATGGAAGAAAGTCACAAGGACTTCAAGCGTGAGCTCCTTCCTTTGGTAACATTTCATCTTAATGCGACGAATTCGTTGAAATTTTATTTGGATAGAAAAACCGCTCGACAACCGTTAATACCGTGCAAAGAGAGCTGCTGTTTATTGGAAATGACACATCGTTTATCATACAATTAACGCGTTAAATCAGTTTCACTCAAGCTTGAGATGGGCAAAACTGAAATAATGTTGTGATATATAACCTGGTGCGGAGCATAAATCTCTCCTCATTTCGAAAAATATTTACAAACTAAAAATGCCTATCATGTCATTTTTACCATATTTTAATATGCTTTAATTTGTTACGCTCCCATTTGTGAAATACTTGGATCTGTTATTTCCCCCTCTCTTGCACGTAGAATATTTATTATAACATTTTTCGATCCTTCGTGGTCATTTTTTAAATTCCACAAGAGCGATATTTTCGAATTTATCAGCGCCAGACTGTTGTACCCGTTCCGTGACTACTGATGTGTCTAATTCAGTGACAATTAATTCCCTATCTGTTCAATCAATTAATTCAGCCTCTTTGGACATATTTTTCTTCACTTGCATTGTATGCTTTCAGATTTGAAGATTAAAGTTTCCAAGTTAGGTATGCGCGTACTGCTTTAAATCTCTCTAATTTAACACCACTGCCGCACACTCTTGTGAATTCTACAGGGGCATCCAACAGTTTCAAAAATAAAACGATTAAGAAATAACACAGCGACTCCACAACTGATTATTTTCCATGAAAAAATTGGTGTCCCTTATGGTAATGTATGGAATCGCTTATAAGCCACAAACAATAAAAGGGGAGCGCAGTCGCGCAACTAATAGAATTACAGGCTTACGGCGCCAGAACCAGGGCTCGAATGTGGCTGAGGCTACTGCCTAGGGCAGTTTGCATGTTCTCCCTGTGACCGCGCGGGTTTCTTTCAAGCGCTTTGGCTTCCTCCAACATCTCGAAGACGCGCATGTGTTTTCGGTAACTGGCCTCCGAAACATTGTCCCTGGTGTATAGGGAGCGGATCCGATGGTGGATTGATATAAAACTAGTGAGATTAATGATCGATGATCAGCGTAGCTTAGGAGGGCTGAAGAGCCTGTTACCATTATGTATCTCTAAACTAAAAGTACAAATGTCAACGTATATTTCAAACCCGTAGCCGCCCAGTAAAAGTGTTGCCAATGGTCTTTACGGTTGTTTTGCCACATGCACAATTCCTCTTTGAAGGTCTATGCAGTGGGGTGAAATTTAAATTAATGTCACGCAATCTAACCCAACGTAATCTAAAAATACTATTCCACGAACGTTTCTATCAGCATGCAATCGTGCACAAAAGCGGTATTTCTAAAATGACTGTATAAACAAGGAACTGTAGATGCTGGTTTACAAAGTAAGACACAAAGTCCCGGTGTAACTCAGTATCTCTGGAGAAGAAGGATCTGGAAGCATCTCTGGAGACCAAGGGTCCCGACCCGAAACATTAATAATCCATTTTCTCCAGAGTTTTTGTCGGACCGGCTGCTTTACTCCAGCAATTAGTTACTTTTTTCCTAGGGTGAATATCGTGCACGTATTAATTATCAAAATGCACCAGCCCTGTACTTATTTTCTTTATAACGTCAACTTCAGAGAGCTACCTGCTGAAAATATTATTATTAATTCAAGGATCTCTACACGTGAACATAGATTCAAACGAATATGTAAATGTCTTCATTTAAGGCAAAGTTGCTACATGGACATCGCTGAATGGTTAATGATCTGGTCCGTAGGCCTGTTAATCTATGTTTCTACCTACCCTTCTACCTTCCCACATGCCTACCCATCTATCTATCTATCTATCTATCTATCTATCTATCTATCTATCTATCTATCTATCTATCTATCTATCTATCTATCTATCTATCTATCTATCTATCTATCTATCTATCTATCTATCTATCTATCTATCTATCTATCTATCTATCTATCTATCTATCTATCTATCTATCTATCTATCTATCTATCTATCTATCTATCTATCTATCTATCTATCTATCTATCTATCTATCTATCTATCTATCTATCTATCTATCTATCTATCTATCTATCTATCTATCTATCTATCTATCTATCTATCTATCTATCTATCTATCTATCTATCTATCTATCTATCTATCTATCTATCTATCTATCTATCTATCTATCTATCTATCTATCTATCTATCTATCTATCTATCTATCTATCTATCTATCTATCTATCTATCTATCTATCTATCTATCTATCTATCTATCTATCTATCTATCTATCTATCTATCTATCTATCTATCTATCTATCTATCTATCTATCTATCTATCTATCTATCTATCTATCTATCTATCTATCTATCTATCTATCTATCTATCTATCTATCTATCTATCTATCTATCTATCTATCTATCTATCTATCTATCTATCTATCTATCTATCTATCTATCTATCTATCTATCTATCTATCTATCTATCTATCTATCTATCTATCTATCTATCTATCTATCTATCTATCTATCTACCTACCTACCTACCTACCTACCTACCTACCTACCTACCTACCTACCTACCTACCTACCTACCTACCTACCTACCTACCTACCTACCTACCTACCTACCTACCTACCTACCTACCTACCTACCTACCTACCTACCTATCTATCTATCTATCTATCTATCTATCTATCTATCTATCTATCTATCTATCTATCTATCTATCTATCTATCTATCTATCTATCTATCTATCTATCTATCTATCTATCTATCTATCTATCTATCTATCTATCTATCTATCTATCTATCTATCTATCTATCTATCTATCTATCTATCTATCTATCTATCTATCTATCTACCTATCTATCTATCTATCTATCTATCTATCTATCTATCTATCCGACCATCCATCTATCTATTTGGTTCTGTCTATCTATTTGCTTATTTATCCAGTTGTTTGTTCACGCATTTATTCGCCTATTCTAGTAATTTCTCTATTATTTATTTATTGATCTTGTTTATAAAGTCTATTTGCCTGTTTTTGTTTATCTGCTTGTTTATTCAGTTATTTACCTGTTTGTTTGTTTCTTATTTCTTTATTGGTCCTTTCATTTATTTGTCTATTTATTTATTCATCTACTTCTTATTATTTTGTTATGTACTTCTGTTTTATTTTACTAATTTATGTGTCTATATCTTAATATTTTTTGTTTCAGAGAGCGAAGCTGCTAGCAAATCAGGATCATCAAAAGACCCAAGTAATATATTGCAGATTTCCGTCCAGTTTCAATATACTTACATATTTTTTATTTAACATTATTATTTCTGTTACTGTGCTAAATGCATCAATACTTTCAAACAAATTTCGGAACACTAACAATTCACCCTGAAATGTTCTCATTGTGTTCCGCCGATGCAGTTCATTTGGTGTGGCTCCAGGTGTCCTTGCTGTCAGAGCCCGGTCTTTCTCATTGATCCTGCTCTTAATTCCCGGAAAGCGGTCTGCTCTTAATTCCCAGAAAGTGGATGCACCAAACATAAATAGCATCAACCTGCTCTGAACTTGATGCGGAATTATCTGGCCATTTTAAAACCCACTGAGCGAATATCATCGTATGTCTTCGTCAAAGCCTGGTGCTAGAAAACAAGCTACTTTGCACTCATCGGGTTTATAGTCCAGGTGGAAAATGGATATCTGATATTATCAATATCATATTATCAATAACATGGATGTGCTAGGGAAAGCAGGTCCTTGCATTTCAAATGCCAATTCTCAGGTTTCTGTCAGTAATGGTTAAGATGCGTGCCCGATACACTCGAATGGATTGACAACTCTGTGAACCGAAGGGAGGGTACGTGGTTTATTTATTTTGATTTTTTTTCCTTTCATTTAGTATATAATTGATACCCCTAATTTAAATGTCCCTCCTTTAACATCTTTGCTTCCATTGTTTGGTTTAATCTCGAAAACCTATGTTGAATATATCAAAATGTTCCCGATGTTTAAAAATCCTGCAGAGCTTATAACGTATATCGTGGCGATCCAAGGGGGAGATGGTAGCCTAAGGCGACTCGCAAGTTCGTAACCTTCCCATATCTTTAAACGGGTGTGGAAGGTAAGAATTCAGGCAGCGGCAAATTCGAGATGCTCCGACCCAGAATGTTGCTCAGTTGTTTTAACAACTCCACTGAATGTGAAGCCTTTGATGGCAATCTCAGGAACACATGTGAATACGTTCTCCGCAATAATTGCGCAGAAGCATCTGTGCGGCTTCTGATCAGACTGTCGCTTTACTTACAATATATGGTTTTCACTGGAATAATCACTTCAAGCGCCTGTAGGCAAAGTAAATTGTTATTTCACAATGAAGCCTTACGACGTATTCTAGATTGACATATCTGTACAATACAGAATTCATTCGAAGATACGTTTAAAATGCCTTTGGAAATAATAGAGATTTCGTGTTTTGATTTCCAGGTGGTTCAACTCGTGAGTATTGCATTACCCTACGAAAAGCATGAAAAACATTATGTCACTCGCAGTCTTATTATATATTTAGTCGGATGATTTTTATGCTTATGTGCAGTATACATGGATGACGTGAGGCATCAATAGCAGAAGTAGTATTATCGTATATGTTTTGTGCGCATCAAATCTGAACATCTGCAATCCGTTCTTACCTTGCCTTCATTTGCCATCCGCGTCATGAGTTGTTAAATGTATATCTATTCATTAGTTATTCTGTCTTAGCTTACGGCGATTTTAGCAAAGCTTTTCACGGGCTCCTCGTGCGATCTAAGGAATGGAACCAAAACAAAATCACCACAAGGCAAATATGTTTGATATATTGGGTTGCTTGTGACCGACGATGTTGTGAAAATTAATTTCCAACAGCTGCAATGTTTGTTCCTACTTTAGTTATATCGTATTTAATCGAGGGAAGATACACCACTTTGTAAATTATACAGTATAAAGACGATATGCAATTAGCAGTGATGTGCAAATCTCAATTAGAGGGAAATATAAATTGGCTAGTCACTGGGGCAGAACATTATTGAACATGGTTTGTGAAAACTGTTGCGGAAAAGTACAATTAGAGCGATACTAGACCAAGGGGACCCGTTGGGCCCAAAGCTCTCCTGCATTGGTGCAGCACCCTCTCCTCCCCCCCTCCTCCTCCCTCCCCCTCCCTCAACCCTCGTCCTCCCTCCTCCCCTCCCCCCCAATCCCCCTTATCCGCCCTCCTCCCTCCCTCCACCCTCCCTTCCTCCCTCCTCCCTCCCTAGGAGATAGATTAAAACGTTAAAATGTGAATGGCTTTAAAAACATAACACCGATTTCAATTAAACTTCTTCCATTAGCACCAAAGGAACGACTGTGAGTAAGGTGTGCTTAAAATTGTCGCGCTATCGTGTACCGTTTTGGCTGTAGTTCAGGAGCAAAGAAACAACCAAACGAGAGCTTTGGTATATAGATAATGTCCCATTCATCTGAAATAAATTCGTTTCTTAAATGACGAAGAGGGAAAGAATTAATCTCCGATCGCATAACCATTTATCTAAACCGATAATCATATAGTTCAAACGGGAAGATTTTTCATGTATTTTCTATTATTACCTGATGTGTGAAATGATGCGAAAGATCATGCTGGATCTATATCAGCAACGGCGAAGACCTAAGCCTGATGCAGAATATAACGCATGTTCGCAACATAAGGGATTTATTTGCTCTGGGTAAGCTGCAAAGATAGCTGCAGGATATGGTTGGGAATTGAATCTGGAGATAAGATAGGGACAATGAGACGCAAATTGTGTTTTTTGCACAATAATGGCAGCTGAATGCTAAGTATTGCACATGATTGACTGTTTGAGGTGCATTGGTCCGGGGAACTGAAAAAAAAACCTCCATCGGCAGTGTATCGAGTTGCGTTGCGTTGGTAGAGGAACAGTGATAGAGATTGCTGAAGGATTAGATGGGAGAAACATGGAAATAGTGAAATGGTTGGTAACTTTGCTGAGGACACCGAGTTTTCCGGTGTTGCAGTCAGTGGGGAAAGTTGTTACGCTATTCAGCGGGATATAGTTTAACTATGGATCTAGACGAAATAGCAGATGGTTTAATCCGAGCAAGTCTGAGGAGTTATGGGTTGGGAAGTCGAAAG
Source organism: Rhinoraja longicauda (assembly GCF_053455715.1). Classification (NCBI taxonomy): domain Eukaryota; kingdom Metazoa; phylum Chordata; class Chondrichthyes; order Rajiformes; family Arhynchobatidae; genus Rhinoraja; species Rhinoraja longicauda. The sequence goes on from NW_027601300.1 coordinate 344,135, forward strand.
TGAGGAGGGGCGATGTGTAAGGAGGAATTTGCAGATGCTGGTTTAAAACGAAGAAGGACACAAAATGCTCGAGTAACTCACCGGTTCATGCCGCATCTCTGGAGAGAATCAATGGGCGGCGTTTCGGATCGAGACCCTCTTTCGGAGGAACTATGCGGTTGATGGCTTGACCATTAACCGCATAGACGTGAAGGGAGAAGTCCAGATCCATAGTTCCTTGAAAGTGTCAATACACGTAGCCGCAGTGTTTTAAAAAATGCGTAGGGTTTGCTATGGACGTCGGTAGTGGCATTGAATGTAAGTAAGTAGGTCATGATGCAGCTCTGTAAGACTGGTTTGGCAGCACTTGCTGTGTTGCGTGTAGTTCTGGTTGCCCCATCATAGGACGCATGTGGAGGCTTTACAGAGAGCCTAAAAAAGATTGACCAGAATGTTCCTTGGAATAGGTATCATTCGTTGTAAGTAGAGTTTGGATAACCTTGGATCGTTTTCTCTGAAACGACAGTGTTCAATGGCAGACTCGGTAGAAATATACAAATAATGAGAGGCATTGATCGGGTAAGTAGTCAAAACCTTTGCCCAAGGATGGAAATGACAAAGACTAGCAGGCATAGCTTTAAGATGAGAAGATTGGAGACGGGTATCCAATAGTTAGTATGGATGTGGTGGGCCGAATGAGCTATATCCATATAGAAACCGGTAACTACAGATGCTGGTTTATAAAAACGAAACAACGTGCTTGAGTAATTCAGCGAGCCAGGTAGCATATCTAGAGAGCACGAACAGTTGCCGTTTCGAGCCAGACACTGAAAAAGTGTAGCCACCTTAAACGCCACCTGTCCAAGTTCTGCAGAGATGCTGCCTGAATCGTTGGGTTACTCGGGCACTTTGTTTTGCCCTATATCCATGCTGCATGGAGATGAGCGTGGAGTTTATTGACATGTAGAGAGGTCACTCCTGCGTGAAATAAACATGAGGCGCTCCATTCGGTATTGTTTGATGTGCATCTGACGTTTATGCTTTTCGGATGCCCAAAATCTAACCTCAATGGTATGCGACATGTACAAGCATGGGAAATGCATTTAATTAACACAAATGACGAAATATATTGGTAGTAACGACAACAATTATGATTTTTCTTTTATATTAAAGTCTGCAAATAAGTTGAAATGAATCCAAAACCATTCAATGCATAACTACGTGGCAAGGATACGTACTCCATCTCTCCCTTTGGTTAGTCAACAGAATTCAATACATGCATGCTTTCCTGTTCTACTCTAAGTATATGTAGCAAATTAATGCTCTACCATTCACATACTAAAACTCTCGTTTGTTTGTTTGTTTGTTTGTTTGTTTGTTTGTTTGTTTGTTTGTTTGTTTGTTCCTGAACTACAGCCAAAACGGTACAGGATAGCGTGCCAATTTTAGGGCCATCTTACTCACCTTCGTCCCTTTGGTGCTAATGGAAGAAGTTTTATTGAAATTGGTTTTATATTTTTTAAGTTATTCACATTTTAAAGTTTAAATCTATCTCCTGGTGAGGGAGGGGGAAGGGAGGAATGGGGAGGGTGGGTGGAGGAGGGAGGATAAGGGGGGTTGAGGAGAAGGGGATGAGGAGGGGGAGGGGAGGGGGACGGTATGAGGGAGGGGAGGCGGGGAGGGGGAGCGGGTGGAGGAAGGGGAAGGGGATAGGGAGGGGAGGGGAGGAGGGAGGGGAGGGATGGAGTGGAGTGAGGAGATGAAGGGAGGAGGAGGAGCGAGGATAAGTGTGATTTAGAGAAATTGAGTGGGGGAGGGGAGGGGAAGGGGGAGGGGAAGGGGAGGGGAGGGGACGGAAGGGAAGGGGAGGGAGAGAGAGGGAGAGGAAGGGAGGGGGTGGAGTGAGGGGTGGAAGGAGGGAGGATCGGGCGGTTGAGGGGGATGGAGTGGGGGGAGGGGAAGGGGAGAGGAAGGGGAGGGGAAGAGGGGATGGACGGGGAGGGGAGGAAGGGAGAAGGGGATGAGGAGGAGGGATGGAGAGTGGGAGGGGCGAGGGAGTGAGGGGAGCGGGGAAGGGGGAGGAGGGGAGAGTTAGGGGGAGCAGTGGATGCTGCACCAATGCATGAGACGTTTGGGCCCAACGGGTCCACCTGGTCTTGTTTTAATATATAACTTAATCTCATAAAATAAGCTTTACCTTCAATATTCCGATGCGATTGTGGGAAAGATCATTGCAATGTGATTTTCTATAAATTAAAGAGGTTTCATCTATTTCACGGTCTAAATCTTGAGTTATAACACGATGCCGTTGATATTATTTTCAGAATCTTCATCTGCAAGAGGTAATTTTTATATTTGCACTGGTGCATTTATTGCTATTGATAGTTCTATTATTTCTATTGCTACTGATCTTACTTCAAACGAGATATTTTAAAAGTTGTTGGCGAAACTCCCACTGGTGCATCACGGTGAATAGAATGCTTTGACTATGCTTCCAAATTCTTCTAATATTCATTTCCTAATCGTGTGGAAATAAGTTTGATACAACGGGTTTTCATACAATATTTCTTTCATGAACGCTGTTTACTAACTCCAATACTTTTTGTTGCTTATTTCAGAAAATACCTTCCTGCGGATCCAACTTGGTACGGTTCATTGCAGAAAATTACATAATTATCACTGAGGCCCATCAATTCTGTTATCATCAAAATTTAAATTTTAATTACCAATATGTACGTGTCGTTGGCCGAATCTTCGGTCAGCATTTTGGAGCATGTTTTTCTAATCATTGAGATTAGTTGGCTCTGGTATTAATGGAAGCATGTGGTACTGCAATTCTCAAGGGTTGCATAATATTTTAGTCAATTGGCATATCACATTTTTCTTCCATTCCGCACAAAATAGTAGTTTAGTAGGATAGTATTATCTTCTCACGATTTGGAACATATTCTTCTTAAACAACGTGTTCTACTTTCGGCAAAGATTAATCACAAACTTCATGTATTTATTCCGAACAAGCCAAAAATCTACGATGCCTCTCTCCCTAAATCACAAACTACACCAAATCAATTAAAATGTTCTACGCTCTACGTTCTACTGTGGTTGGCGACCAAACTTCAACCTATTTTGTGAGACATTATCGTGACCTGCGACATTTCATCACTTGTATAAGTGAGGGCACCATATTGCGGTAGATCGAACAATCTTCTGACCGAAGTGGTGTAAATCAGCCATTCAATCTTTAGCTAGTCCCGGATACGTCCGCACATGTTGTGAGAAATCAAGGGAAATCAAAAAAAGTGTCCATCGGTTCAATGGCTATCTCGACTGCCCAGACGTACTGGACGGTCCAAGAAGAGCCGCCGAACTGACGCCTCGTTAATTTCAATGGTAATAGTGGGGCAAATCCTGAGCACAAAATCAATTCCGTTGAATTTTCCAACAATAATTGGAAAATAATTTATTGTTCTTGTCTTGGGTTGACTCCTCTGTTCAATTCCTCCTGTGGTGGGGGGGGAGTTGTATCCATAAAGAATAAAGCAGGTGCATGGAAGTCATTAATTATGTCAGCTAAAATACGCTTCATTAATAAATGCTTATTTTAATTAATGCAAACTTTTGACCAAATAACGGCAAGTCAGGCTCTGCTTTTGTCACGCACGCACGGCGAAGTAATATATGTGTTCTCTGTCGAATTAAAAAAAATATTCGTGAGATAAAAATATTCAGTTAATCTGTGTATATAGTTTATTGGATGCTTATGTCATGTTTGTTTTTGCACATTCCATCAGTTAAAAAGCTGAAAGAACTTCAAGGTAATACATCAATAAGCATATTTGTGTACATCATTCATTATCTATTTTCCTGAACATCAGTTGAGCGTCGACCATTTAGACTACCAACATGTTCTGAATCTAGAAACGTCTACAACCTGCAGCTAAGGTTTACTAATCTGCTTCTCCGACCAATATAAATGATATTTTCAGGTATTGCTTTTTTAAACTCTTGACACGGACGAGGACTTCGGATTTTGTTTCATTGGACTACACCAAGAGCCCTGCTGCTTGGGTCATTATAAACATTTAAAGGCTTATCACCTTTTTCGTAAATGGATTTAAAGTGCTATTTTATGAAAAGCAGAAAATAGATTAATTTACGATTCACATGAAAATATACCGGTGTTTCTTAAGATAAAGTAATTACAATGAATAAAGGCAAGATGTTTTATTCTAATCTTTCAAAGATTGACAATCCGCTTGAAATCTTTCCGTTCACGCCATTTACTTCAACTGCGGCTAGCATAAAACTTCAAAGTCCAAATCTAAGCATCCTTGTTCGCTTGCAACATAGAAACATAGAAAATGTGAACAGGAGCAGGCCATTCGGGCCTTCGAGCCAGCACGGTCATTCAATATGATTATAAAGGCAGTTTCTATACCATCTCAAAGTCCTACTTCGATAGCCGTTACTACTCGGGGATGAAATGTAGTTATAGCTTACGCACACGTCGCACCTTGATATGACAAAACGGATCTTCAAACTTCTTTTCTTCATTAATTGGTTTTTATTATAGTAGCATAAATCATAGAGTAATTCATCCGTTTCCGTACGTTATCAACTGTTTCGTCTTCAAACAATATCTCAGAATTCTTATAACAAAATAACTGCAGATGCTGGTACAAATCGAAGGTATTTATTCAAAAAATGCTGGAGTAACTCAGCAGGTCAGGCAGCATCTCAGGAGAGAAGGAATGGGTGACGTTTCGGGTCGAGACCCTTCCTCAGTCATGCTGAAAGGTCGAGACCCTTCGAGCATTTTGTGAATAAATACCTCAGAATTCTTAGTTATTACCGCATGGTTCTTACAAATATAACCGGTGCGAGCGCATGGTACGAGCGCGTGGTGAAGAACTGTATGCTCACCATCGTCCGAGTCTAAACTGACCCACAACCTCTGTCGACACGCTAGCCTCCTCCCATCTAGACACTCCCCATTACGTATTATGTCACACCCATAAGCATACAAAAAAAGACATAACCTAGAAATATTAAAACATAGCCATAACACAATGACAATAACTAAATTAAGCATAAATGGCTCCTACAATGATCATGGCTGATCTTCCAAAATCAGTTCCTGTTTTTTCCCGTATCGCTTGATTCCGTTAGCCCCAGGTGCTATATCTAACTCTCTCTTGAATACATCCAGAGGATTGGCCCCCACTGTCTTCTGTGGCAATGAATTCCACAGATTCACAGCTCCCTAGGTGAAAATGTTCTCTGTCATAAGAGTTCTAAACGGCCCACTCCTTATTCGTAAACTGTGACCTCTGGTTCTGGACTCCCCCAACATCGGGAACAATTTTCCTGCATCTAGCCTGCCCAATCTTTAATGTAAAGCATATCCAATTGAAAACTGTCCAATGTAAGATCCCTTCGCATCCTTATGAATTCCAATGAATATAAGCCTAGTCAATCCATTCTTTCATCATATGTCAGTCCCGCAATCCCGGGAATTAATATGGTGAAACTATGCTGCAATCCCTCAATAGCAAGAATGACCTTCCTCAAATTAGGAGACCAAAACTGCACACAATACTCCAGATGTGGTCTCATCAGGGCTCTTCAATACTACAGTCGGACCTCCTTGCTCCTATACTCAAATGCTCCAGCTTTGAAGGCCAGCCAACATGTCATTTGCTTTCTTCGCTGCTTGTTGTACTTGCATGCTTACTTTCAGTGACTGGTGTACAAAGACACTGAGGTCACGTAGCACCTCCCCTTTTCCTAATCTGACGATATTCAGAAACGAATCTGCCTTCTTGTTTTTTTGCCACCAATGCGGATAACCTCACATTTATCAACATTTTGATGCATCTGCCATGCATCTGCCCACGCACCCAACCTATCCAATTCACCCTGCAGCCTCATAACATCCTCCTTGCAGCTGAAACTGCCAGCGATCTTTGTGTCATCCGCAAACTTGGAGATGTCCCAGATGAACATATCTTGCAAATTATTCTTTTAATTATTACAAATTATTCTTCTGCACGACAGTGCACTGGTGCGCACGTTTGAAGTGCACGATCAGCCGCACTACGACCATTCAGCAGTTCTTTGGAGCATTCTGTCCAAACCCTCACCACGACCACCGCTTTTAAAAATTAGCATACTCTCTCTGTAATCAAGTGCTTCGTTGATAAACGCTCATAGCTGCAGCTACCGCCCGTTGTGGCCGTCTTCGCCAATTCAATCAATCAAACTTATCAACTTCGCCTTAGATTCTTAACTATGCCATATCAAACCAATGACCTGTAACTGCACTGGATGTATTGCTGCCGTTTAGCTTCCCGGACGCACACTAAGATTTCCGTCTCCCGAGTTATAGGATTGATTAATTATTTTGAAGTTACGTTAACAAGACTGTAAGCATGACGTTGGATTCGGTGTTCATAACCGAAATATCAATTATTTAACGGAAGACTCTATCTACCTTCCGGTTGAATTGATGTAAAAAGTTGATCTGCTTCAGAATGGTAACTGGGAAATGTATTTGTATTAACGGAAGGTCCGGTGAAATGGCACGTTCGCGAATAAGAGGTAGAAAATGACGGGCATAGTGTTAAATTTTGTGTGGTGTAAAGTTTGTTGCCCATGCATTGAATACTTAGACTCTGTTTGGAACAGTATGAATTACTACTCAGAGACGAAGTTTATTTAAAATTCTCAATGGTTAATTATGTGGCATCGTCGTCAGTACGTCCGAAAACCTAAAGTTAATTCATTTAACCCGTCAGTTCAATTCAATATTTAAATTTGCTGTAAACCTATTTCCCAGGATATTAAATATTAATGTTTCGCACATATTATAATACATTTCATATATTTGATTACAGAATTAAAGAAACAGAAAGGCTGCCCGAGTAAGTTAATTGTTTATTCGATATCATAAAGCCAATTTGCATTGAGTACGTTAAAATATGCTTTTCTTCATTCTGAGTTTGGGGCACCGAGATTATTTTGTTAGTAATATAGAAACTGGACATCAATCAGTAAATTATAAAGTGAAATAAACGGAAGAAACTCATTCGTCTCAAAGATGTGCCGACATCATATTCCTTAGTTCAGTCATTGATCAGTCATAGTCCTTTTTCTCTGTAGAATTAAACCTATAATATATGCACCAGCACTTCGGAAGACACATCCTCGCTGTGCTAACATTAACAATTTCTGAGGCGTCACGACTGGTGTTTTACTTCGCGCATTTCGCATTTGACCACTTTATAAAATGCCTTAAAATACCCCGAAAATACGCCTGGAAAGTGCGCTATCAGGTGAGATATTCAATCAAGGTGTTGCTACTGCCATTTTTTTAAAAATTTAAATATCTCACCGCAATTACGCAACGGCCTCGACACGCAATTATTTGATGTCACAACAGACTTTGTTTTCTCAATCACATTTAGGGTGATTATCAGGTTGCACTTGTGAAAGTTAGTTTCCTGTTGAAATTTGTCGGCTACGTTGAAAAAAATGCACACTATTTCATTACGATGTCATTCGTTACAAACAGTGAGAAGCGTTACAAACACAACGAATTATTTATGTTTTTTTATTCAGCGTGACTCATTAATATGAACTCCTTAAGTCTCAACATGTGATTAATATTCCACAAATTATTCGTACCAGCAATATAGAAGTGTTAATAATCACGTTTCTAAATGACTTGGTAAAATATGCATCGATGCTGTAGGACAAAACAGGTACATTCCTCACAGTTCTATATAAATGCTGTTCTGAACGAACATGCAACCATTTACATTGATAATTTTGTCTCAACATGTGATTAATTTGGTGAATTTCACAAATTATTCGTACCAGCAATATAGAAGTGTTAATAATCACGTTTCTAAATGACTTGGTAAAATATGCATCGAACCTGTTGTAGGACAAAACAGGTACATTTCTCACAGTTCTATATAAATGCCGTTCTGAACGAACATGCAACCATTTACATTTATAATTTTCATCTAGCATCACCACCGGACGAATGTGGTAAGGCATGATTTCAAAAACATTTTCGTGGGTGAGTGGGACATTCGGTTACTGCCACACGGCTGCAGAAAAGAACAAATAGATATAAGCCCCCGGGGCATAAAAGTGGATTCAGCAAATAATGTTTTAAAAAAGCTTGGGGGATAATCGCTCTCAATATCCTTGATGCGAATAAGCTTAGGTTTAGGGTTAGAATTAGCGTTAGGTCTATTTTTTATGTTTAGTTAATCTGAACATAATAGATGTAACAAGCCTATTATTGGCCCATGTACCAAGCTCCAGTGGAAAGTTGCGTTTGAATGCTATCCAATCAAATACTACACATGAGTTCAATCCATCGACGTATTACCAATCGAACTCAAGTACAGAGCAAAGGGGAGAAAGTAGTTCTCAGCATGGTAACGCATCAGTTCCATGGACAAAGTCCAATATCCTCAATAGGGGAGAGGTGATGTCTTGACCGTTCAGAAGCCTGATAACAGAGGGGAAGAAGTTGACCCTGTGTCTGATGGTGCGCGCTTTTAAGCTTCTGTCATTTCTGCCACATGGGACAAGAGTGAACATTTAAACACATTAGTGCAACACGTCTTTGATTATGTTAATGATGTTGCCTGCTTTTCCGAGATAGAGTGATGTGTACATGGAGTCAATCATGTGGCGTGTACCTTGTGTAAAGAACTGGATTACATTAATAACTCTCTACACTTGTTTCCGGGTTTTCACTGTTCCCAATCCAAGATGTGATGCAAACGGAAAGTATGCTTTCTATAGTGCATCTGGAGAAGTTTGTAAGATTCTTTGGGGGCATGCACATTTTCTCAATCTCCGAAGGTAGAGGCGTCAGTGTGCCTTCTTCGCTGTCGCTTCAATGTGTGCAACCAATGATAGATCATTGGTATTATAAACGCAATGAAACAGGAAGCTCTCACCCATTTCCACATCCGCACAATTTATGCTGATTTATGCTAATATCCATCATAGCTATTCAGTAATGTTCGTTCTCATTAACTTACAGACAGACATATCGCAGGACTTCATTTAAATCAATATTTCTAACTTCTTTAATAATCTTTTATTCAATACATCTACCTCCTTACCCTTTTTTCGCGACTATCCTTTTGAACACTTGCTGCTCGGCATCACATAATACCAATATATGCCTTTTTTTCTTTTTTTCAGGGTTTTTGTTGAGTCTGAAGAAGGCTCTCGACCCGATAGGACACCCATTTCTTCTCTCCGGAGATGCTGCCTGTCCCGTTGAGTTACTCCAGCATTTTGTGCCGACCTTTTCTTTTGTTGAATGACTTTCCTTTACCTCTGTAACTTTTAATTTTTCAACAGTCGTTGCAATGATTTCGTATTGCCTACATACTGACATGGTGTTTCATTAGGCTGGAATATATAAGCAGATCTGCAGCACATTTGTTAACAAAAAGTCACGACCAATACGACGATATATTTTTCAACTAATTCAGGGCCTGCAAATATTTACATAGCTGTTCTTCCTTATGTGTAAACCGTTTATTTTCGCAACAGATAAGAAGCTACAAGACGTAGAAGCAGGTGAACCAGTTAATTCATTAAATGAAACAGAGGAACATCATGAATTATTTGTCCCGATGTATCCATTCGTCAAACTGTACATTAATTGTGCAATGGTATTAACGCGAAATGGTTAATATAGAATGGTGACCAAGAAACATTTCCCCAAAGCAAAATTATCAAACATATGAGGTCCGTAGCAGATCGTAACTTGTCAGACAGCAGAGCCCCAATGAGTTTCTCAAAATTCAGGTGGGTGGGCAACAGCATTATTTACGGAACAATGCCAAGAAGAGTGGAGGTAACGAAGAAATCACTTTGATTTTTAGAACTAGCGACTTTGAAAGAAAATCTGAAGGTATCCGGTAAGTAAATCCAATGACAAATTTCAAATGATTTGTCTTTCAAATTCCTCACTTTCGTGAGACAATTTTACAAGCGATCAATGCCATGGCGCGCATCCTGATCAGTGAGCGGGCATGGCGATGTTTGTTACAGCTCGGCAATATTCCTATCTTGCGTCTGCCATAAAAAAACTTCAAGGCGTCTGTCCCGCTGAGGTCGTGCAAGTTAATTATCGTGTCTATTATTACTTTGGAAGCTTCGTAGTTTCCATTGCTGTTAAACAAAATCTACACTAGTCGTGTACCGTCACGGGAATATTCCATTTTATTTTTTTCGACAGTAATTGTTCGATTTTTCTTGAACGTTGATCCAAACGCAACCCCCCCAAAAAAATCGTATTATTATATGATAATAATATCTAAAATATCTTGCATTCCTGGCATGTAGCTCGTAAAAACAGGATATGAAGTAGTTGAATGTTATGCTTTATTTCAGTGTTTTACTTTAAATTACATTTGCCCAATTATTCACTTCTTCTTCTTTCAGCGGATGGAACACTTCAAGCGAAATTCAGTGAGTGTCACCTGATTGGCTCTACGAGCAGATGAAATTCTAATATTCAATCTCATATAAATCGTGGACAATGTGTTGAAATCATTCATTACCTACATGTACTGCGATCCATGAACCAAATGGGCATTTTGCTTTTGTAGTTCGTCGTGTGTCGACTTGCAGAAAGAGTCTTCCAATTGGCGCAAAAAAAATGCGTTTCATCCAACTAAACATACAGGCATCATTGCATTCGTGTAACCATTGCGGTAGTATATTTACGACCGTAATGCACCAGTTTGGTTGATTCCATTTTAACTCAGACGTAACAATGGAGCCACGCTTCCGCGAAGTAGTACAAATTTGCATTGTCATATCGAATATCAGAAGCGAAACATCGAACCCGCAGCATTTGTGAACATTACGCAAAAAGGTGCAAGTCGCGTTTAGGGCATTCAACCGTTGAAAAGGAGACTTTGGATAGAATTTGTACTTTCCAGTGTTCAGCATGCAGAAGGGGGACCTATTTGCACCTATGAATATTTCCGTTGTCAGCAATTTACAGAAATAGCATTTTTTTTTAACTAACAGTAGCATCAGCAGCAAGCAGCAGTAGCAGCAGTAGCAGCAGCAAGCAGCAGCAGTAGCAAGCAGCAAGCAGCAGCAGTAGCACCAAGCTGTGTTGCTTGGGAAGTAGTGTGTGGGGATTGTGTGGGGATAGTAAGGAATAAGACCTGTGTGATCTCCCGGACTAGTTTCGATCGCCTAGCTTGAGGTCGGAGAGGAATTTCCCGGATTTTTTCCCAAATTGGCCTGGGTTTTTTATCCGGTTTTTCGCCTCTCCCAGGAGATCACTCAGTTCTTTTGGGTGGGCGGTTGGAGCGGTTGGAGTAGCGGCCGGGCGGTAGGTTTAGTAACTGAGCGCGGGGCTTTGTTTGGAGAGTATGACTGCCAGGGTAGTTTTTTTTGTTCTGGGTGTCAGATGTGGGGAATCTGGGAGTCTGATAGTCTTCCAGACATCCACATCTGCGCCAGGTGTGACGAGATGGGGCTCCTAAGGGACCGTATTAGGAACCTGGAGCGGCAGATTGATGACCTCCGTCTGATCAGGGAGAGTGAGGAGGTTATAGATAGGAGTTACAGGGAGGTGGTCACTCCTAGACCACGGGAGGTAGACAAGTGGGTCACTGTTAGGGGGGCAAGGAACAGAGGCAGGGACTAGGGAGTACCCCGGTGGCTGTACCCCTTGGAAATAAGTACTCCTGTTTAAGTACTGTTGGGGGGACAGCCTACCTGGGGGCAGCGACGGTGCCCGGGCCTCTGGCAAGGAGTCCGGCCCTGTTGCTCAGAAGGGTAGGGAAAGGAAGAGGAGAGCAGTAGTAATAGGGGACTCTATAGTGAGGGGGTCAGATAGGCGTTTCTGTGGACGCAGTCGGGAGACCCGGATGGTGGTTTGCCTCCCTGGTGCCGGTGTCCGGGATGTGTCTGAGCGTGTCCAGGATATCCTGAAAGGGGAGGGAGAGGAGCCAGAGGTCGTGGTACATATAGGTACCAACAATATAGGTAGGATAAGGGAAGAGGTCCTGAAAGGAGAATTCAGGGGGCTATGAAGAGAGTTAAAAAAAAGGACTTCCAAAGTAATAATCTCAGGCTTACTGCCTGTGCCACGCGATAGTGAGAATAGGAATGGAGTGAGGTGGAGGATAAATACGTGGCTGAGGAACTGGTGCAGGGAGCAGGGTTTCAAGTTTCTGGATCATTGGGACCTCTTCTGGGGGAAGTATGACCTGTACAAAAAGGACGGGTTGCATCTGAACCCGAGGGGAACCAATATCCTGGCGGGGAGATTTGCTAAAATAACTGCGGAGACTTTAAACTGGTCCGGTTGGGGGGAGGGACTCAAACACAGATAGCTAATAGGCAGTGTGTGAGGCAGGAGGCAGAAAAGGGAAACACTCAGACCCAATATGTAGGAGAGAGAGAAGGGAAAAGAAATAAACTGAGAATAAGAAATGATGGGTCCCTTAAATGTGTATATTTTAATGCTAGGAGCATTGTAAGAAAGGTGGATGAGGTTAGAGCGTGGATTGACATCTGGAAGTATGATGTTGTGGCGATCAGTGAAACATGGTTGCAGGAGGTTTGCGATTGGCAATTAAATATTCCAGGATTTCATTGTTTCAGATGTGATAGAATCGGAGGGGCAAGAGGTGGGGGTGTTGCATTGCTTGTCAGGGAGGATATCACAGCAGTGCTTTGGCAGGACAGACTAGAAGGCTCGATTAAGGAGGCTGTTTGGGTGGAACTCAGAAATGAGAAAGGTTTAGCAACACTTATAGGTGTGTATTATAGACCGCCAAATAGGGAACGAGAATTGGAAGAGCAAATATGTAAGGAGATAGCAGATATTAGTAGTAAGCACAGAGTGGTGATTGTGGGTGATTTCAATTTTCCGTATATAGACTGGGAATCACATTCTGTTAAAGGGCTGGATGGTTTGGAGTTTGTAAAATGTGTGCAGGATAGTTTTTTGCAGCAATACGTAGAGGTGTCTACCAGAGAAGGGGCAGTGTTGGACCTCCTGTTAGGAAATGAGATGGGTCAGGTGACGGGGGTATGTGTTGAGGAGCACTTTGGGTCTAGTGATCATAATGCCATTAGTTTCAATATCATTATGGAGAAGGTCAAATCTGGACCAAGGGTTGAGATTTTGGATTGGAGAAAGGCAGGCTAATTTTGAGGAGATGAGAAAGGATTTAAAAGGAGTGAAATGGAAATTGTTGTTTTATGAAAAGGATGTAATAGAGAAATGGAGGATATTTAAAGGTGAAATTTTGAGAGTACAGAGTCTTTATGTCCCTGTTCGGTGGAAAGGAAAGAATAATAATTTGAAAGAGCCGTCGTTTTCCAGGGAAATTGGACACTTGGTTCGGAAAAAGAGGGAGATATACAATAAATATAAGCGGCAGGGAGTAAATGAGGTTTTTGAGGAATATAAAGAATGTAAAAGGAATCTTAAAAAGGAAATTAGAAAAGCGAAAAAAAGATATGAGGCTGCTTTGGCAAGTAATGTAAAAGTAAACCCCAAGGGGTTCTACAGATATGTCAATAGCAAAAGGATAGTGAGGGATAAAATTGGTCCATTAGAGAGTCAGAGTGGACAGCTATGTGCTGAGCCGGAAGAAATGGGGGAGATATTAAACAATTTCTTTTCTTCGGTATTTACCGAGGAGAAGGATATTGAATTATGTGAGGTAAGCGAAACAAGTAGAGTAGTGATGGAAATTAGGAGGATTAAAGAAGAGGAGGTACGGACACTTTTGAAGAATATAAAAGTGGATAAGTCTCCAGGTCCTGATAGGATATTCCCTAGGACATTGAGGGAAGTTAGTGCAGAAATAGCAGGGGCTATGACGGAAATATTTTAAACGTCATTAGAAACAGGGATGGTGCCGGAAGATTGGCGCATTGCGCATGTTGTGCCTTTGTTTAAAAAAGGTTCTAAAAGTAAACCTAGCAATTATAGACCTATTAGTTTGACGTCTGTGGTGGGAAAATTAATGGAAAAGATACTTAGGGACAATATATATAATTATTTGGATAATCAAGGCCTGATTAGAAACAGTCAACATGGATTTGTGCCTGGAAGGTCATGTTTGACTAATCTTCTTGAATTTTTTGAAGAGGTTACCAGGGAAATTGATAAGGGCAAGGCTGTGGATGTTGTCTATATGGACTTCAGTAAGGCATTTGACAAGGTTCCACATGGAAGGTTGATTAAGAAGGTTAAATCGTTGAGTATTAATAGTGAGGTTGCAAGATGGATTCAACAATGGCTGAATGGGAGATACCAGAGGGTAATGGTTGACAATTGTATGTCAGGTTGGAGGCCAGTGTCTAGTGGAGTGCCCCAAGGATCTGTGTTGGGTCCACTGTTGTTTGTCATTTACATTAATGATCTGGATGATGGTGTGGCAAATTGGATTAGTAAATATGCAGATGATACTAAGATAGGTGGAGTAGTTGATAGTGAGGTAGATTTTCAAAGTCTACAGAGAGACTTGGGCCTTTTGGAAGGGTGGGCTGAAAGATGGCAGATGGAGTTTAATGCTGATAAGTGTGAGGTGCTGCATTTTGGTAGGACAAATCAAAATAGGACGTACAGGGTAAATGGTAGGGAATTGAGGAATGCAGTGGAACAGAGGGATCTGGGAATAACTGTGCATTGTTCCCTGAAGGTGGAATCTCATGTGGATAGGGTGGTGAAGAAGGCGTTTGGTATGCTTGCCTTTATAAATCAGAGCATCGAGTATAGAAGTTGGGATGCAATGTTGAAATTGTACAGGGCATTGGTGAGGCCGAATCTGGAGTATGGTGTGCAGTTCTGGTCGCCAAATTATAGGAAGGATGTCGACAAAATGGAGAGGGTACAGAGGAGATTTACTAGAATGTTGCCTGGGTTTCAGCACTTAGGCTACAGAGAGAGGTTGAATAGGTTGGGTCTTTATTCTTTGGAGCGTAGAAGGTTGAGGGGGGACTTGATAGAGGTTTTTAAAATTTTGAGAGGGACGGACAGAGTTGACGTGGGTAGGCTTTTCCCTTCGAGAGTGGGGAAGATTCCAACAAGGGGACATAGCTTCAGAATTGAGGGACAAAGGTTTAGGGGTAACATGAGGGGGAACTTCTTTACTCAGAGGGTTGTGGCTGTATGGAATGGGCTTCCGGTGGAAGTGGTGGAGGCTGGCTCGATTTTATTATTTAAGAGTAAATTGGATAGGTATATGGATAGGAGGGGATTGGAGGGTTATGGTCTGAGTGCAGGTAGATGAGACTAGGTCAGGGAGAATGGTCTGCGTGGACTGGTAGGGCCGGACAGGCCTGTTTCCATGCTGTAGTTGTTAAATGTTATTTCGAACGGCTCTTACGCTACTGCTAAGACCGAACAGTATCCTAGTTTATCTGAGACTATTCTGCATTGAACTGTTTCACATAAAGCAATGGTGATCCAAATTATCAACACAAAAGAAGACGCAAACTCATGATCCTCAGTTAAACATTACTCCATTTACAGCTATTGAAAATTACCACGTGTTATTTTTAACTGCTCATTTGTTTTCCTTTCTTTAGTGGAAACACTTATGCAAATGAAAGGTCAGAACAGTTCCAAAGATATATGTGCGAATAAGATAACAATGACGTATGTGAGAAAATTTGAAGTTGATCTTGAAACGAATGATGAAATACACATACACATAATACCTCAAAACAATATCTTCAGCTTGTTTGTTTTATTTTTGCTTTGTCTAAAATGAGCATATAATTGTTTGATTGCAGTATTGTATGACATTGATTATGCAATACATAATGGCGTGTAACTTATTTTAAAAATTAATTTGAAATATTGTTCTGTTTGCTGGAATATTATTTGAAACCAATCACTACGTTCATGCAATATGAAACTAAAAACTACCAAGGTGGCTGGAAGAATAGTTCGGTACACACAACGTGAGGAGAGAAAATGTTTCTCAGTGGAGATTTGAAGGTGGAGACCAGTGTCTTGTGGCAGAAAGGTCTTTGCTGGGAAATAATACATACACGGTGAAATAGTCGTTTTTCATGTGCGGAAAACGTTAGTGCGGATACAACGGAGACACTGGGAAATCTTGTTTTGGGGTGATCTAAAGTGCAGTTTGTTTAACACGAAGATTAGAGAGAGGGATGAGAGAAATATTCGTAAATGTTGATAGGCAATTTATTAAAGGTCACAATGGTTTTGTGGAGCTAAATTATTACGAAGACGAGGGACACTTACACATGAGCCAGCTATGTTGGAAATCTAAATTATAAAACCATTCATATTTAAATAGAGTCAAGGGATTACTTTCGAATCTCAATCGTTCGTCACTGCAACTTGTGGTCCAATCAGCAAATTAATATTGTCATTTTTACTAAGTTAAAATAGTCTGTGCTTCAGCCGGATCTAATTCGATTTAATCGTGGATCATAACACTACTTAAATATTTGAAACTGTGTTATCGTTGTTCCAATGGAAATGGATATCTTAGTTCCGAAGTATATTGTAATTACACATCGTCACGCAGCAGCATTTGGCAAATTCGTTTCAACGTGTTAAGTTTCAACCTGCAGATTCAACCTGCACTTAAAATCTTTCTTAAAACGCCACAACTGTCAACCCTGAACAAAGATTAGCATACCCGATGAGCACACGTTTCCTTCCAGTATGTTCCAAAGTTTCATTTAGCTCCTGGCTGCAAAAAGGTTACAACCTCATTCGGTAACGATTTCCGTGTTCCACTACTGAATTCGCAGAAGAAATCGTGAACATGGGTAGAGTTAGAACAAAGACAAAAACAGACTCGCACATGTTTTGGGAGACATAATCATCAAAATACAGTCAGCAATACATCACCTGCACTAACAGTGTAATCGATTGTCCCCTCTCTTTTCAGAACTGCAAAGAATTAGTCGGCGTTTTGGTATGTGATATAACACGTCCCCGTTATTGAACACTCGATTGCAATAATTCCAAATCCATCATACTATCTTTCATGCTTATTCCAAACATTGCTATTCTGTTCAATATATTTTCCTCGCTTGCATGCAAAATGTTTGGATGTTTGCTTAACTCGATTAATTAGCGATGACCGATGCAATAATGGCAATATAATATGGAAACATTTACTTCCAAAAACGAATCACTCATAAACCTGTTCCTGCATCCGTGGTAATATTCGATAACGGAAAATAGAACAATGACACTGGAAATTTTTCTTCGAACCAATGTATATTTCCTGGTTTGTAAATTAGTCACAAATTATTTCACCACTATATGTTCAATATTAGGATGTATTTCTCATAAAGCGTTAAATATATTCACACATACGTGAAGAATTAAAACCATGTATTTTCTACTTATCTTTGAATAATCTATTGATCAATTACATCCTGCAATTGCAGAGGAAAATGTTGAAACAAAGATGAGAGGTAAACCTGCTATCTGTGTGTTTGTTCATCAGTAACAGACACAAATATTCTGTGGGGCTACCAGTGAGATCTGCTACCGAAGGTTGAATAACTGCGTTAAAAGCAGAAAACACTACAAATCGTAGTTGGGTGGGAAGGAGAATAGTGAGTGAGTTATGAATCAGCTCAATTTTCAGGAGAATCCGAATAGGCAAATGACCTGAACACTTCGCCTCTCGTTGTGGACTTTGACATATACATAAGTATTTCTATCATTTTCGTTTATTATTTGCCGCAGACAATTATTTACTTATTTATCTTTGTGAAAGTATTAAAATGCCTTGTGAAGAGAAAATATATTTCAGTGGATGTCAAAGAAATGTTGTGAAACATCATCTCAGCCCACCACTTATTATTTCTCTCAAAGGAAGTTGCAGGCGCCGCTTCATGTGTTTACTTCTCACAGTCTGGAAAGTGCTGTCAGCGTGCGGCGTTAAACAACGTATTGGAAACATGGAGGTGGTTCTTAAATAATAATCGATAACATGAAGGAGGTTAGCATGGAGTATGAAACTGAAATTGTTTGTTGCTTTTTTAATACTTTTCTCCAACAGTTTGCAGACGCCTGAAACTATGTATTTTATACAAGAAAGATTTATAAACAATAGCCCAGTTTAAATTAACAGTTTGTAATTATTTGACGATTAAACTTGGTCTGATCTCCTGACTAATTCCAATCAGTCGCAACGCACTTTATAAAATTTGGCATTCCAACAGTTTGAGACTTCCTTTACCATCATCCATTATTGACTTAACGACTGTACTTACAGGAAGTGGCGGCGCTGCGCAGCAGCTGCGGCTCACCTGCAGTACGTTTGTCTTTTTTAATTGTAGTGTTTAGATGTGATGTAGTGTTTTTGTGGTTGTGTACTGTGTGTGGGGGAGGAACTGTAAAATGGTCTCTTCCGAACGGAGACCCGACCTTTTTTTCTGGTTCGTGTCTCCGTTCACGCTGCGGCCGACCATCGGCCAAACACTTGGAGCTGGCGGCCTCCAGCTGGGACCACCTGGGCTCTGGTTCGCAGAGCCTGCGGACCGGACTTACCACCTGCGGCGCAAGCTGCTTTTGGAGGCTGTTGTGGCGCTGCGAGTGCGGCTGTGACTCGCCTTCGGAGGCTCCGGAGGCTTCCGCTGCGGGCCGCGGGCCGCGTGGATATCGGAATCTCGCAAGCCCCTGGGTGGACGCCAACATCGGGAGCTCCGGCAGCGGCAGCGCCTTCGCCCGCCCAGAATCGCGGGACTTGGGTCGGCCCGCTGCGGACCTTTCACCGTCCGCCGCGGCCTGAAATAGGCCGCGGGATTTTCTCCGCCCGGCGGGGGCTTCATTATCGGGAACCCCGAACGCCCCGACGTGGCAGCCTGACCGCGGGAGAAGAAGGCAGGGGAAGAGAAAATACATTCTGGCCTTCGATCACAATGAGGAGGTGACTGGAGGAGACTCACTGTGATGGATGTTTCTCTTTTTTTTGTTTTGTGTTGGTTTGTGATTGTGTGTGTTATTGCTTATTTTTATTTCTCTTATTGTTGGACTGTGGGTAACGGAATTTCGTCCAAAAGACTTTTTTTTTGCATGACAATAAAGGTTATTCTGATTCTGATTCTGTACTTCCAAACAGCTGAACGCACCAGCACCATGCCGAAAATTTGAAGTTCTGAATTTATGAAATGTACATGTTCCTCATTTACAACTTTTTAAAGTTCCACTTAGGAACAAAAGTTTAAAGAAGCAACAAGGAGGCAGTAAATTATGAACTCTCATTTTATGTAACACGTAAATTAGAACTGTTGAAGACCATGAGTTTTTGTAATAATTTACAGAAGTTGAATCGCTGAACTTGGCACTGCAGAGCGTTGGTGAGGCGACATTTTCTTCAGATGGCTAAAACGAAACGCTACAAATTGTTTTATGCTACGACAAAATGTAAAAACTAAATTATCATTGCATTGTCAAGGTATTCACTTTAAATTGTGACATTGATCATGAATAATTTAATCATTACTGTCTAGTATATTAAAGAGACTAAAAATTACTTTCTAATCAAACTAGGGTCTGCCATTCAAAATAATTTAAAAAAATATTCTGTAAATTAATGAAGCCTGCTTCATTAAGCTTGTCATCCTTTGAGGAGTTTACGTATTCCCACACCGCAGGATATTTCTGCCCAGCCATTGCTCTTGACAAAGGCGCATGCCATCTTCTACTTGGTCCAACCTTCTCCCTGCAAGATTCAGGCGTGCGCTAAGCAGACCCACCAGGAAGTTGTCACCAAGGATTCTGCACACAACCATCAAATACAATATGAGTGCATTTCAGCGCACAATTGTCCGCTTGATGTGCAGCAAAACACTTACTCGTGGCGCATTCAATATTCTATTTGATTACATTTCCTACTACCAAGCCAAGAATAATAATATGCTAATTTTAGTCACATTACGGGATCGTATAATTTGCCATGTATCGCTTGCCATATGCTTTTTTCAATGCAAACATATGGCACAATAATGTGATTATTTATCAATATAGCGTAATCACTATTTCAGCAAATTTAACCAATCATTACTGTTCCTTCCAAGAAAATAAATTGCGCCAGAAAGAAGCAGGTGAGTACTCGAAATATATAAAATAATCGTTGTTTAATTTACACTTGTCAAGACCTCTTCATCAAAATTCCTGAATTCATTCATTGTTTACAATGATACTACAACAGCTTTATGTCTCTGCGAAATTAATCGTTGCTATTTTTAAACTGTGATATTACTGTAGCTGCAATGTAACACTACGGTCGTATTTAATATCACTTTAGAACTGGACGAAAAATGTAAAAGTCCAGGTGAGTAATTGTGTGATGATTTGAACGAACTGGATGAAGACCTTGAATGGATGTACTCATTATGTTTGTACCCAGGAGAAATAAGGAACGAATTACGTTAGTCGCAACTAGATATACGATTTAACGTATGTTGTTACCGCCCTGAGATCATGCACGCACCTTTGGAAAAACCAAAGCGTGGCTAGAAAATGGTTTCCATGAGAACCACTGATGAAAGACAATGCATGTCAGATCAGTACGGATTCTTAATCCTTTTATTGCAAAGTGCAAGTTGGCAGCACACAAGATATCAGAGAAATTGTGTGTTTTCGTCTATCATTGAACATGGGAATTGATGGCCAAATTATCATCTGGTTCATTGAATTTCTTAATTATACTCTCAATCTCATCCTCTGAACGTATGAACGGTGGATTTTCTGAATACTTTAGATAATCAAGCACCAATTTAGACAATATCACGAATTGCAAATATTCTCGCCAAATTCACGGCATCGACATTTCACACTTTCTACGATATTTCTCCGCATTAAGACTAATTTTCAGCTGCCAATTAATCTCCCTAATACCGTCTTTCTGCTGTGAGGGGAAAACACCCGAATATACTTTGGGAGGCCATGTATTGTGGTGTGCACAAGCAATCTGCACACACTGAGCACCCGAAATCAAGATTGAACCCTGGTCGTCGGCGGAGTGAGACTGCCGTTCTATCACCTACGCCTTTCTTTCGGTCTGTCAGTAAGCTTGTGTGGGGATGTGGATGAACAATTTCCCATCGGATATGAAAATTAGAGCAGGGTATATGCTCACAGCATGTGAATGGCTTCTAACTCTCTCATCCAGACAGGTAAATTGTCAGGTACAGGAAGACATTTCGAACAACTTCAATTCGCTGCTAGAAAAATATTATTTTATGAACGTATTAATCCTCATTACATTGGGCAAAATGCTCTTAAATTTAATGTCAGTGAAAGATGAAACATGCTTTCTTAGATCTTCATTGCAATAGTCGCCTTGACGTTTTACTGCTCACACATCGCCCCTTCGATCTCGCATGCTCATGCCGACTACACGTATATACCTACACTAATCTCATTTAATGACTCTTTATCTTAGGTCAAATCCTATATTCGATGGAAGGCTAATTGATACACGAGTTCAAGATTTACATTCACAACGCAACGTGATATCGTTCGCTTTAGAATTAGGCACTTAAAAATAATAATAATTTTGCCTCTAAAAGTATATCGTATCTCGAATATCCTGACATTTGTAACAGATACAGAGTGATATTTGCTTTCACATTCAGCTTTATTTCAGGTTTCATTCTGTCATTATCATTTGCTTATACTTATTTTTGCCGCGCAGATGAAAGAACAACAGATCTCAGAAACGGTAAAATATATTGCACTTCCGAAAAGGAACTACGAATTCTCTTTCTGGGTGTTTACGATAGTAATCAATGTTTCATAAGTTAATTTTGCTCGGCTATTCGTGTGCATATTTTTATACATATATCAATTGCATGTAAATTCATACTAAAATTCTTATTGAAGCATTGATAACATCTGCTTTTTTTTGCCAGAACTTGACCAGCTTCGTCAAAGCAATAGTTAGTATAAAAGTCAAACTCTTTTTGGCTCATCGATTCAATGTGAAAATAGATTTCATATGCGAAAGTGTGTTTGGGATGCGACTGAGTAAACAAAACTGTCTGCATGCGCGATTATGCAAGTACTTTAATTTTCTCTCTTATATCAGTAATTACTATGCAAACATCTGTAACTGAATGATGTTTGTTTCTGCGATGAACGTGCAAAGGAGATAATTCTGGCCGTAAGTTGATTATGACGGTAAACGTATTATGTTATCCTTAGGTTAATACTTCTACCACTATTATAGTTCGCGTTCATGGAAAATAAATTGTTTGAATAAATGGTGCGATATCCCCTAACATTGCCTCATGTTCACGTTACGACCACTATGCTGAACGAAATAATCCAAACAAGCGGAAAGCAATCATGTTCAAATACATCTTGAAAGTTGCAAAATTAATAGATCAGTTTTGCCAGTTACCAAAATTCAAAGCTAAAGTGCATCCTGACTCACAGTCCTTTCGTTGTTTCGCGTGAAACTACAACAGAATGTAAGTAATCAACAGAAGAAAAAGGAATAAATGATTTATTGTGGTCAATGCGCCACAGGGACGTGGTGCTCGAATTCAATTGAATACAATGACAATTTTCAAGTGTAATGCATTGACTATCAATTTAATTCGAGGGAGGCCATCATGCATATTCCATATATATTAATTATAGTCACAAAACATAAAGCTTTTTATATAGCCATTGTCTTTGGCGCCAAAAAAGAATGACCAGGCCTGGAATCTCAAATATTCGCAACTACAGCGTTATATTGATAAATACACAAAATAAAATATATCCAATCTGTTCCGTGCTTTTTGATAACCAACTGATCAACCAGAAGAACATCTAAGAGACGGTTCACTCATATTGATACCCATCCTTCCAGCTAAATAAACCTGAATATTTCACTGGATTCGTGAAGAATTGCTTGATTATGTTATAATTTATTGATGCAGAGGATCTGCTGGAGAAAAAAGACAAAGGTAAGATGCCCTTAAGTAGTGCAGCCAACTGGATAAATTTGTCTTTCCCGAAATATTCTTGTCCACTTTGCATTATGCAAATTCGCTTATGTATTTGCCTTCAAATTAACAATTTGAAAATTAAATTATTTAGAGACGGTTTACCTTAAGTTTTAAACTGCACATTATAAATAAATGAATCATCTCATGTATCCGGGACAGATCGATTGCGCAGAATGGTGTAATCTTCGGTAAAGATGATTTGGCGTAATCTTAACATCACCACGCGATCTTATTAATCCGAAGGCATCATGCGAATTTCATCGGAACGACGTGACCAATCTTACTTATGAAAAAACATAGTGTAGATGGTTATGCATGCAACCTATACTGTAGCTACCTTATCACCACTAACCACGCCCCATCCTATTAGTACAACTGTAGTCTCCTCCCTTTGTTCCACCCTTTTAGGTCCCGGTACGTCTGAAGGCTGGATGCAGTCAGTGCTGGGACGTGTGTGCCATGTGCTATAATAAACTACCAGTAAAGGTTACAGTGTGTCAGAGAACACTCCTTTACATGGTGTCAGAAGTGGGATGCGAGCGTTTCCCGTTTACCGGTTTTCATTTATTTTGTTCCCGTTAGTGCCCAGTTTCGGGTTTCCCTCGATATGGCGTCCTCATGCCGAAAGCCATCTCCCCTTGTCTTCGATGCCGACATTGCGGAACGATGGTCGACTTTTGTGATGGACTACACTCACTACGTCAATATTGCGAACCGGAACGACCCAGCCGCGGTCAAAGCATCACTTTTGCTCAACCTGGCCGGTCCCGACGCAATGAAGAGAGCTCAAGCCTTTGTCTATGCACCAGCGGTCCTGGATGACAACGACCAGCCGGTCGAGCCAGCTGAATCGGCCGACGACCCGGTATGTCTTTTGCGCAAATTCGCGGAGCTATGCGACCTGCCCTCCAACCGTATACTGGAGCGGGCCAGGTTCTTCTCACGCAAGCAACAGCCGGATGAACCTGTTGAATGCTTCATTGCCGACCTGCGACACCTTGCCCAGCGGTGCCGATTCGAAACCATGCGCGACCAGCTCGTCAGAGACATTCTCGTTACCGGTATGGTCGATCAGAAGCTGCGTGCCGACCTGCTGCAACGGCCTGACCTAACCCTGACTCAAGCAATGCATGCGTGCCGCATTGCCGAAGTGGTCCACCATCCTCACGGACAGAGGGGGTCTGACAACCGAGCCGTAAATTTAACTGGAGTTGCTGGACAACGACGGATGAGGGAGAACTTTCGCCCTCCACAGCGGCCCGTTCGCACACCCCGGGACCCAAGATCTAACAAGTGTCCTAACTGCAGCTACGTACACTCCTCAGAATCACAGTGCCCAGCCCTTGGGAAGACATGCAATTTCTGCGGGAGAAGAAACCATTTTGCAGCTGCCTGCCGATCCCGTGGGAAAGTTCCC
This sequence comes from Rhinoraja longicauda, assembly GCF_053455715.1. Classification (NCBI taxonomy): domain Eukaryota; kingdom Metazoa; phylum Chordata; class Chondrichthyes; order Rajiformes; family Arhynchobatidae; genus Rhinoraja; species Rhinoraja longicauda. The sequence goes on from NW_027601300.1 coordinate 368,565, forward strand.
TCAGCTCCCAGACAACTCCTAGACAATCTTTTGCAGGTTGATAGCGAGATGGACTCTGAGCCCAGCTTTTCCACGGGAGATGTAAGTATTTACACTCTCCTCCACAGCCGATCTCGCCTCCCCGATCCTTCTGTGAACATAACTGTCAACAATAAGTGTTTCTCTGCTAAACTTGACACGGGGGCGAAGGTGAACGTAATGTCAACAAAGCTGTTCCACCGGATAAGGAATAATGAGCTGCTGATTGCCGACCGCTCTGTTTTGCGTGCCTATGGGGGAGAGGAACTAACACCTGTGGGGAGGGCGACCTTCCACTGCGTGCTGCAGGAAGGTTCCCAGGACCTGTCTTTCTTCATTCTGGACAGTGACTGTGTGACGTTGCTTAGCAACCGGGCATGCCAGGATCTTGGGCTGGTGTCGTTTAACCATACGGTCCACAAGGTGCAACCTGTGATGGATCCACTATGTGAGTACCCAGACCTGTTTGACGACAAGCTGGGGAAGCTGCCGGTGGTGTACAAGATCGCGACAGACCCATCTGTGGCGCCCGTGATCCGTCCACCCCACAGGGTGTCTTTTGCCATGAAGGGCAAAGTGGAGAATATGCTCAAGGACATGGTCAACATGGGAGTGCTGGAGGCTGTCAGCGATCCAACCGTATGGGTCTCCACCATGGTCGCCACGTTGAAGAAAGGAAAAAATGAGATACGGGTGTGCATTAACCCCAAGGACTTAAATATGGCAATTAAACGGCCCCACTACCCCATGAGGACTGTCGAAGATGTTGCCGCCCAGGTGGGACAAGCTACTGTGTTCTCCGTCCTCGATGCAAGGAGCTCGTTTTGGCAGATACCCCTGGACAAACGCTCCACGGATCTGACCACGTTCAGCACGCCCTTCGGCAGGTTTAAGTTTTTACGGATGCCGTTCGGCATCAACTCTGCCAGCGAGGTATTTCAGCGTTCTATGGAACAACTATTTGCAGGTCTGCCCTGCGCGATTATTGTGGATGACATTCTGGTCTATGGGAGGGACGTGGCCGAACATGACCACAACCTCCGGCGGATTTTGGACCGTGCCCGGCAGATAAATTTGAAGCTCAATCGGTCAAAGTGCAAGTTCCGGGTGCCTGAGGTCACATACGTCGGACACATCTTCACAGCCCAAGGGTTAAAGCCAGACCCGCAAAAGACCAGCGCCATCTCTGAGCTGCCGGCCCCGACTGACGCTGTCAGTCTGCAGCGCTTCCTGGGCATGGTGAACTACCTGGGGAAGTTTATCCCCGACCTCAGCGAGTTGAGCGCACCCCTGAGACAACTCACAAAGAAGGACATTGCCTGGGCATGGTTTCCACACCACCAGCAGGCGTTCGACCTGCTGAAGACGAGGCTGGTCAGCACACCAACACTAAGGTTTTTTGATCTGCTGCTTCCAATCGTGGTCACCTGCGACGCCTCCCGATTTGGACTGGGTGCTGCCTGCCTGCAACTCCACGCTGACGACTCGCTGCAGCCTATCTCCTATGCCTCTAGGACAATGACGGCCACAGAGCAACGCTATGCTCAGATAGAGAAGGAGCTGCTGGCGGTGGTTTTCGCGTGTTCGAAGTTTAGAGACTTCTTATTCGGCACCAGGTTCACCATTGAAACGGATCACCAGCCACTGGTGACAATACTTAATAAACCGATACACTGCGCTCCTGCCAGACTACAGCGGATGATGCTGCAGCTACAGCGCTTTGACTTTAAGATCGTATATAAGAGGGGCACCGAGATGCATGTGGCTGATGCACTGTCCCGGGCCCCCCGGACCTCCTGCGACCAGCACCCCTTCGAGCAGTCGGACTTACAGGTACTGAACGTCAACTTCGTCCCTTCTCACCAGCTGAAATGCCTGGTTGAACACACCGCAAACGACCCCGACCTGCAGCAGCTTGCTGCTGTCATCAAGCGCGGGTGGCCCACCAAGCGGAATTCGTTGCCTGCCAGCGTCCACCCCTATTTTTTGGTCCGCGATGAGTTAGTCCTCCGGGATGGTATTATTATCAAAGGGCACAAGGTTGTCATCCCGGAATCACTGCGTGGCTTGTATTTTGATGCCGCCCACATGGGACATCCCGGTGCAGATGCCACCATCTCACATGCCCAGGACCAGTACTACTGGCCGGCCATGGCTAAATACATCCAAGCCCGAGTCGATTCCTGTCCGGACTGTCACTCGCTTGCCCCGCATCAGCAAAGACAGCCACTTTTGCAGCAGCCTGCACCTGAAATGCCCTGGACTTCTCTGGCTGCCGACATTTTCGACTGGCGTGGTAAGCAATACCTTGTGCTAGTAGACTCTTACTCGAATTGGTTCGAGGTGGACTTCCTCCCTGCCATCACCTCCGAGATGGTGATCAGCAAGCTTCGCCGCCACTTTGCCACGTTTGGTTCCCCTGTCCGGCTGCAGACAGACAACGGTCGCCAGTTCACCAGCGCTGAGTTTCGAGCGTTTGCCACAAAGTGGAACTTTAATCATTTCACTAGCAGCCCGGAGTACCCTCAAAGCAATGGTCTAGCGGAACGGGCGGTCCGGAGCGCTAAGCACCTGCTTGAACAAACCCGCCTCTCGAACGGGGATTTCTATCAGTGTCTCCTGAACCTTCGCAACATTTCTCGAGACATTTCCATGGGATCCCCTGCCCAGCGACTCATGTCCCGAGTTGTCCGCCCTCCGATGCCTATTGCCCAGCAGTCCCTGATGCCTAAAGTCCTGCAGCCTGCTGATGTCCAGAAACGTATTGCCCAAAAACACGAGATCCAGCGACGGTCGCATGATAAATCCTGCCGCCCTCTTTCTCCACTGATGCCGGGACAGGTCGTCCGTTTGAAGACGTCCACCGGCTATTCCCGACTTGCCACCGTCGTCGGGTTTGACACCGCGCCACGTTCCTACCTCGTGGATTTCGAAGGGACTGTCTACAGACGCAGCCGCCAGCACCTGTTGGCGGTTAACGAGCCCAAACCACCTCCTGCGGTTCCGTATACCCCTCCATCGCGTGTCGAGCCTTCCTCCACTAACGTACCCTCTGCTCCCTGCATGCCACGGTCGGTCCTTTTGCCTCGGGTAGCCCCCCCTGCTCCTCCCGGGCTTGCTCCCCAGGCTCTGTTGTCCCCTGCAAAATCTTCTCTCTCTCCAACTTCAACTCGTTCTACCCCTTCATTTTCGCCTGGCTCTCCTGTGTCTCTCCGTTCCCCCTGCAAGCTGGGTTCTCCACCCAGCTTCTCTCCTCCTGTTTCTGTTCTTGTCCCCCCTCCTACTCTTTCGGGCGGGGAGGGTGAAGGTGCTGTGCGCACTCGCTCGGGTCGGATTGTAAAACCTCCGGCTCGCTACGGAGAATATGTCTAGCTTTGCAGGTACTGTATAATAATCCTGCTACTGTAGTAACTTGTTTGAATTGTAAGGGGAAGGATGTAGATGGTTATGCATGCAACCTATACTGTAGCTACCTTATCACCACTAACCACGCCCCATCCTATTAGTACAACTGTAGTCTCCTCCCTTTGTTCCACCCTTTTAGGTCCCGGTACGTCTGAAGGCTGGATGCAGTCAGTGCTGGGACGTGTGTGCCATGTGCTATAATAAACTACCAGTAAAGGTTACAGTGTGTCAGAGAACACTCCTTTACACATAGCATCAATAAAAATGGCACATTCCTTTCAGGGGATTGTCGTTAAGTGCCGATACGCATTAGATTTAATAAATACATGAATTGGGAATACAGGGTAGCATTGAACATAATTAAAGTCCCTTGTATTATAATATTACACAAGTCAAAATAATGCAATATTTACAAGGGCGTTACCCTGCTGTGCGCTCTGATATATGGCAGAATGTATTTAAGAAATGAAAAGATCAATATAGATTTGGTCATGTGCATCTCTTTTTCAAGTAAGTGGTGTTCTATTTGAGAGCTCAGCAACCCAGAAAGCTTGCTTCTGAAACTTTCAATGAGAGATCTGAAATGGATTTAATATTTCCAAAAGGAACAAGCGGAAATTTGGCACTTAATGCCGTTTGTCTTCCCATCCATTATAGAGTTGGAAACTTTGCGATCAACTCTGCAGGATACAGGTGATTACGCATGAAATAATTAACTTTTTGTTGTGAGATCATAATCATGACTTTTTATTGGAACCAATGCATTCCGGTGGCAGGACGTCTCTTCATCTGTTTGACAGAACACCTCAACAATTCCAATAAACTTCCTGGTTTTGCATGTTTTCCACATCTTCATAATACTATGTCGCCGTTGTTCGTTCCATTCAGGACAATCGAATAGTTCCATTGCCTAATACCACAACAGCCGGAGATCTAGAAAAGCATCGAGACAGTGGAAACTGCAGTTGATGAATCTTGCCCCAGAAAAACATTCTCCACCAGCCACGTGAAAAAATGTGAACTAAAACAACGATGAGGCAATATAGTTGCCCAGATGAAAAACGATAAACATGTAATTATTTTGAGATATCGAACCTTGACACCGCAGAGTGTGGTTTACTGGTTTCGATAGAAACATGGCTTGCTAAAGGGAAACAGGATTTTGATATGTGCAGCTTTTTTTCTGGTTGGTGAAATAGTACGTGTGGTATTAATAAATCTAATAATTTTACTGTTATGTGGATTATTTGGATGAATGCATGAACTGGCATTTGCTAACATGGCTGATGACACAGAGGTGACACTGTCACAGTATGATAATTGTGAAGATGACATTGAGAGGCTATAAAATTGGTAAGTAGCTTAGGTTAGTGGAAGAAACATCTGAAAAAAAGACTAACTCCGGAAAAAGGAGTTAGCAGGATAATCTTAAATGACGAACCGTGTCGTAAATAGTGAGAAGCTGCAGTTCCGAGAAGGAGAGGGCTCTGTGTACTCTAATGCGTGACTTCTATACCAGCTATTCTGCAGCTGCTTATATTTTACAAAGCTAAAAATATGTTACAATATATTGCTCGTGGTATTGAATATGAATCACGGGTAGATGCACGGAATCTCTTGTCCAGAGTACGGGAATCGAAGACCAGATGACATGGGTTCAAGGTGAAGGGGAAAAGATTGAATAGGAATCTGAGGGGTAACTTTTTCACACAAACGGTGGTGGGCATATGGAGCAAGCTGCCAGAGGAAGTAGTTGAGGCTGGGACTATCCCAACGTTTAAGAAACAGTGAGACAGGTACATGGATAGGACAAGTTTGAAGGGATATGGTCCAAGCGCAGGCAGATGGGACGAGTGTAGCTGCAACATGTTGGCCGGTGTGGGCAAGTTGAGCCGAAGGGCTTGTTTGCACACTGTATCACTCTTTGAATATAAAGTGGTCATAATTCCAATTTATAGCACGTTAGTGAGATTAAATCTGAAATAGTTTATCGGTCTCCTTGTTAGACGAATGATGGGAATATGCTGCAAGCTGCTAAAGGGAAGTTGACTGCACCAATATGTGTCATAAACCTGATATACGAGAGACTATTGTGGTACGCCAGGGAGTTTAGAACAGAGTGGGGTTGATATAAACAGATAACATCTTGGCATGTCTTCAATGGGATTGGAAAACATATTTCCACCTGTACGAAAATATATTGATGAATCCATTGAATAATAAGAATTTTCTGGTTTAATATTTGGATGGCGTTAATTATTTCTCTCAGGTGTTGCGAATTTTCAGAAGTCCCTTTCTCAATAGTCGGCCTAAGTATGGGATTTAAATATTTGTAAGGCAGCAGAAGAAACGTATTTGATATGCAAATGCGCAATAGATTCTGCGCATAAACACGAATTTGGAGTTGTGCTTACAATCTCATCAATTGGTGCAACTGCTCGAGGGGGGCAGAAGCTAATGTCTGCTCACAATATGTATATTTATGTAACCATCATCAGATGAAACATTGACATTAGTAATGGTGCTACGTAAATGCATTGCAAGGAAAAAAAACAGATACCCACAATTCCCGTAAATATATATATTCTTTTTACCGACACAAACTATCCATGACTAACTCGATAAGATCACTATGGCGATGCACAGCTGTATAGATCGCGAGAGCATTAACAGAATGCGCTTCGAGCACATATCTGATCTCAGGTGAATCTTTGGAATTTTATTGCAATAACTGAAAACAAGCGGAGAAAGAAATCGTGCGTCTTATACTTTATTTTTACAGTCGTAAAACTGTTAAAAATATAGTGAAAAATAAGTCACAATTCTGCTCTTGCGATGAGGCAATATCTGCTACTAACTGGAAAAACAACAGAGCAAAGGCTTATCGACTTCAAAACAGCATTAGAGATAAACACTGACGCGACCATCCCTCTTGATTTATTCAGTCCAAGACCTCACATCAAGGAGGATAGCTGTAATGGGAAAATTAGACATCATGTGTTTATAGGCATCATTTCTTGCGTTTAATATAACTTGGATGATATTACACATATTCAAATATGACTTGGAAATAGCGGTGTATTTCTCTGTATCTGCCTTTGGAATGTAAACAATCTCCCTTTTGATTTTGGTCTGTTGATGTGCAGGTGTTAGAATTACTTCGTCTTCAAAATAATTATCTACAAAAAAATATGAGTCTTCCAAAGCGTCTTTTATTAAGTATTACATTCTGATAGTGTAAATATTAATATGAAATAACTCACATATGATGGTGATTGTTTTTCAATAGAAATGAAATTGGACAAGAAGGAAGAAGGTATATTATGCACAAATTTGGATTGTTAAGCGCGGTTTGGAGAATGTTGATCTATTTATCACTTTTGAATCAAACATATTAAAAATATTTCCCAATTCTGTTTTATAATTGTTATTACTGAATATTTCAATATTTAGATCAGCACAAACAGTGTTCAATCAATGGTGAGTAATGACTAATGTCGTTTATAAAAAAATAGGTTGTAAGAAGGTCTTGGGAGGCATCGAAAACATCGGGAATAAGATTTAAATGTCCTGCATTCTTTCTGCTGCAGTTACATTGGGGTCTGTAAGTGAACACATACCTTTCCCTGCAGGTTTTGGTCAGATCTATTTGCAGATAGATTGGCTTTAATATTCCATAATCACCCTGTTTATCTTTCTATTCATCATCACAACACATCTCATTTCCAATCCAAAAAATAACAGAATGTAAATTGGTGCATTGGTGTTTTATAACACACATTCCTCATTTTCAGTTCTTTCGCTTCACGCAGATAACACCAAGGTTATAGATGCAGTGCAATGCAATGCCTACTGTTGTCTCCCCTGATTATTTATTGAATTATAATTTCCTTTTTTTTTCAGCACAAGCGCTCAAAGTGGGTAAGACAAATGAAATTATTTACAGAACAATAATAATGTTTTCAAACAGGCACACGAGAGGTCGAGTATGATGGCAACAACAATTCCACAGTATAAAATGTTTCAAACCATGACATTTGTATGTCCATCAAAATTAGAAAAACAACAATGAAGAATTCCAAACGTTTCGTGTAGATTGGTGAAATAATCTAAGCAATTTCGGTGGCGAAAGATCCTATTTCCATGCTCTGCCCATCGATACGCACCAATCTTCTATTTGCAGCATTTCCCTTTTCATTTTCGATTTCAAAGTCACATTATTTCACATTTGATTCTGTTTGCTATTTCTTTCTGGCCAAATATCTACAAATGTAACGTTTTGTGAATGATCTAGCAATATTCCTTGACGTTTTGGGCTCATGTGTCTTTAATAAAGTCCAAAAAAGCAACTGTCGGCTGTCGAAATGTCCATAAGAATGGGCACAATAATAATTCATGTAATTCCCAAAATTTCTACCGGTGTGGTTATTCGTATTCCTAACCAAGATCTGTGGTACATTTAGCGATAATGAAGAGAATGTTCTGGCTTCTCATTGGAGATTACATTACTTCTGATTCCCCTAAGAAAGAATACGGTTGGTCTAATTTCGCCTTTAACATAATACTATGACATTTTCGCCATTCGTTCACAGAATGTGGACGCATCTATTGCTATATTTTATTCAAATTGCAGTATAGTCAATTGAGAGTCAAATATATTTTGTGGTCTGGGGGGTCTTATACATACACTAAGATAAACTTCCATCGATATGAGTTTTCAATCCAATTAATTATGCGATAAAATACTACAGCATCTGCAAATAATCCGGATTTAATTCCTTGGCCGAATGTATTTTTTTTCTGCTATTGTACCGGGAAACAAATTCAATCGTGGACCAAAACATCCAAATCTTTTATACAGTGTTCCACCATACAATATGAACATTCGTAGTTCCCACGTTCTTCCTTGGATCTAATGCCTTGTCAGTCGCATTTAATCTTTGATCAGAGCTATAAATTTCCAACCACACAACTTCCTTCGATTGGGTATTATGTTGCCCTATACCACGGAAAATATAAAATTGAGGCGTGAACTTTTTCTTCCTTACAGAAAATGAAACTCTACAGATAAAACTCGGTAATGTATAATACCATTCCTAATGTTCAAGTAACCTAATCATGTTCCTGTTATTTGCAAAGCAATTTCCCTCCGCTCAAAACATGAAGAAAAATCACCGGAAGCTAAAATCCGTATTGAAGATCTGCATTTCAAGTAATGGAAAATAAATTGAGGGTGTGTAATTTATGAATCCCTTTACCGAAACTAACGTCTTGTTGATGATGAGAGAAAATGCATGAAAAATATATCAGTGACTTGCTTTCTTCAACTTACTCCGAACATACGTCAATCTAATTTTTCGGCTACAAGACAACTGGAAAATATAACATACAACATAGAACTTCACAGCGCAGAAACAGGCCCTTCGGCCCATAATGCATATCACGACCCGATGCCGATAGATTCAACTTTTAACTCTGCACGTGATCTTTATTCCACACATATCCATGGACCACTCCAGTATCCTCGTAAATGCCGGCCTCGTATCTGCCTCCAGCACCGTCTTCGACGGTGCGTTTCCGGCACATTCTGTGTAAAAAGAACATGCCCCGCACATCTGCTTTAAAGCTTTCCCCTCGTCACAAAGCTACGCCTCCGGTCCCTGGTATTTTCTACTCGGAAAAAAGGCGCCGATTGTTATGACAATGTACAGTAATTAATCAGTAAACACAATCTGACTCCAATCTGAACTGAAAATAAAACTAACTTCTAATATCCAGTGAAAATGTAAATACGAAAATATGCATGTTAAGTTTTGGATTGCTTTAATTGAACTGTGGACGTCAGGGAGTCCAAGCGATGTAATCAAGTTTGGGAAAATAATCAACAATAATCAGCAATCATAAAGGCATGCAGATGAGATCCACCTAGATGCTGTATTTCGAGGATACTGAATTTAATTTTTCTCTTCAGATTCGAACATTTTGAATTATAATTCCTAGAATCTGCCTGCCATTAAGTCTGTATCTGCGGAACATCTACTTCCTAATGTATAGTACAGATTTAGCAGATAACTATTAAAACCTCTCGTTCATTGCGATATTTCCGAAAATGAAGGTATTTGAAAGGTACTGTCCATATATCTAAATCTGCAGACTAAATTTATGCCAATTGCACAGTTTCAGTTTAGCTTAATAATTTGTCATTTAAAATAATCCAAAGTTATCAATTTTTCCACACACGAAATTTGCTTTAAGGCGTCAAAATGCCATCATAGTTGCTCGTCCGTGAGTATCTTAATTAGAGAGGGCACTGGTTAGAACGTGTATCAGACTAGGACAGAACATTACCTTTTCAAATAATAGCAGTCAAGATGAGCATATCGTTTGTTACTATACTTACCATTAGAGTTTCCATTTATCCACTTTATTCCATTAATTGCATTCGCTAGGTTTTTATTCATGGATGATATGTAAATACATTTTAATTGTGATAGATTAATCAATTCGACATTCCATCATGGACCATATTTGACCCATGAAAAGGTAGTATTTTTTTTGATGATAAATGTGTCAGTCACTAAGAATTTTCTATTTTGGATGCATGAGAATTTGCTGTGAAAGTGCAAACTGCAATTTCTAGCCTGTAAGGTATTGTGTGAAAATGCACAAATATCTGTCAGAGAACAATCTGATAATTGAACACAAAGTGATAGTTACTATGAAAACGTCAGTATAAATGGATGCTGTTAAAATGTATAATTATCGCTCCAAATAATTGTTTGTCTGACTTGTGCATTCTTTTAGTTGAAAAATCTATGGAAATTAAAGGTAATTTGGAGAAAAAAATGTTGTGCAACTACTACGTATATCACTTGGCTTAAAGATCATCGTTAGAAAATGGAGAATGAGTCACTGGCTGGAATTTAGTGGGGAGGATTAAGACTGAGGGAGAAATCAGTAAGAAAATAACCAGCGGGATTCTTATCGGGAAATGTACGTCGTTGCTGTACAGCTGCAGAAGAAATTGCACGGGGGCATGTTGCCGTCCTCTATCCAGTGACAAGGATTTCAGCGAACGGCTGCAGGAATTGTTGCTGTTCTAGAAAATATGAATAAAATTATCAAGGTTCATATGACTACCACGCAAAGCGTGAAGGAGAGCATGAAACCAGAAGGAAATCTTATAGTCAGGGTAGTAAAAATGCACGGTTTCAAAGATAGAAAATCACTAAATTGCTTCCTGTGTTAGGCGCTATTTCGTACAAACATATGAGAACAATGCAGAGAAATGCATTGCTGCGGTGCTGGTTCCGAGAAAAGGCTTTAGATTCATCGGTAGGATGATGTCTTAAATGAACAGGCATAACATTTCCCACCGTATCTGCGTTCAGACCAATATCTTCATGGATGTGCTCACTAGAGGATTGGACCCATGGGGATATAATTTAATAAAGGAATAACTGTAATGGTAACAGTGTAAGAAACTACATTATGCCACAGAGGAGCGGGTAACGGGTTAGGAAGTGTGCAGAAGACGTAATATAATACATATATGTGGATAAAAAATGCTTTAGATTCCTCTATCCTCGGGAAAAAAATACTGTGATTATGCATCTTAACCATGCCGCGCTCACGATTTGCTAAAAATGTAAGGCTACCCCTCAATATCTTTCGCTTCAGGGAAAACAATCGGAGACTCTTCAGTAAATCCTTACAGTTCCAAACTTCCAGTCCGGCAACATCCGTGTCATCGCCAGTTATCTTAAAACAATAAACATGTCGGGTTGCGGACTGAGGACAGTGTAGGAAGTTGAAGCAGGTTCCACCTTCGAGGGATAGGTGAGAAGATGACGGACCAATTATTACAACCATTATCTATTTCTGAAATCAATTTGACAATCCTCCATTATTGAACACAGGATGACGCGGTACAACCCTGAATATTTAAAACAATGCATGTAATGTTCACATAGCCTTTTTTTTTCCTTTCTCCGTTCGGACGTATACATAATGTTGTATTTTTTGATATTGTCGGAATGTGTGTTAAACGAATGCCGTGTTCATCTTCAGAGTTGAAATCAAAACTGAAGGCCGGTAAGCCTGAATTCAATTAATATGCGTGGAATTTAGTTTATTTTGCATTTACCCATCTCTTTTTATCCCTATGTTTGACATAATGGTCCCTGGCAATGCAATGCCAAAACAATATCCATCTTTATTATCAAAACTCTCATATTGTGTAGAGCTCGAAGCCCCCCTCGTCATGGCTGACCACGGGTGATGCATCCTAGTTGTTGGCTGCTTGCTCCAAACGTTGACGAGAGCAGCGTCGCTTGTGGCCGAAGAGAACAATTGGGGAATGACAGTCTCTGCCGCAAAGGTCACATTTGTGTGTGGTCTCTGATCTGTTGAAGTTACTGCGCTCCTTTCTGCGTGCCCTCTTGTCTGCCGCTGCGTTCATCCGTTTCTCTTCCCCCGTTTTGAGATGTTGGTTCAGGTTACCTCTCCATCTCGTGTGGTTAGCTGCTAGGCTCTGCCATGACTCCATATCGATGTCGCGGTCCTTCATATCTCTTTTGCAGACATCCTTAGAACGTAGCTGGGGGCGGCCCATGGTTCTCCTCCCAGACGTCAGCTCTCCATAGTGAATGTAATTTGCACTAGGGCTATCCTCCATGGCCCAGCCACCGCTGTCTGTGCTGCCAGAGTAGAGTGTGCATATTGGGAAGGCCAGCGCGAGACAGAATCTCGGTATTGGACACTCTATCTTGCCAAGATATACCCAGGCTACGGCGAATGCTTCTACGAAGGTGTGTCTTCTCACCAGTCTGGCATATGTAGTCCATCTCTGACTGCCGTGCAGCAGCGTGCTGTTGACACGCCATCTTTTTAAAGTTTAAGAAATCATTTATCTGTTCATCCTGGCCGTCAGACGCGTTCGACGTCACAATGGGACCCGCCCGCGTGAAGAGAATGCCGGCCAATGGGGGGAGGGGCACAATGCCCGCCGGTGGCGGGACCCGCCAGACTAACGGGAGTGGCAGCCAATGAGTGGCTGCCGCTGCTGCTGAGCATTCCAGCTCAAACTTTTCTAAATGTTTCCCCCCCCCCGCCCCCGCCCGCCTGCCGGGGGAACCGGCGCCCGTCCCGGCGTGCCCCGCGCCTGACCTTCCTCTCGTGGTGCAGCGCGGCGGCAGGAAAGGTTTGCACGGAGGGTTGCAGGTCCCGCAAGAGAGATTTTAAAAAACACCGTTAAACGTTAATACTTAGGTGCCGCTCGGAGGGGATGGTACCCGCACGAGTGACGGAAGTGGCGGCCTATGATGTGGGATTGAAGAGAGCTCTCCTGCTGCTGGCCACAGGAGAGGGTTGCACCGTGGGTTACCGGGCCCGCAGGAGAGATTTTGACCCATTGGGTCCACGCCCGACTAGTAATACTTTAAAGTTTTCCAGGACAATTCATACGACTGAAGATATCCTTCACATCAGACAGAATAATAACATTTATGCTATTGATTTATTTTTACTAATGATTTACGTTTACTATATTAAATAAAGTTAATGTGGAATCCGAAAAAGAAGAGAAGGCATAATCAGGAAAATGAAGCTATACGATAAAATTAACTGTGTGTCACTTTCAAGCGTTAGAAGAAACATGACAATTTTGAATTGCTGTTATGTCCAATCCTAACCTCGAAGACAAGTGTGTTCATGGTAGTATTCGTTTGACTAAACGTTGCCCAATGTTGTTTACAAACCGACCCGTTTCCATGCCTGGTCTCTTTATCTATCTATCAAAAACACTGAACAGATGGAATTATCAGTCGCATAACGTAGGCTTGGGCATGCAATCGACGCGCCCCGACCAATGGAGTTGATATTAAGGCCGGAATGCAGAGAATATAACCCAGTAGAGAATGTTGATGTTGGTGTTATGCTCCTGCTATGGGTTTGCAGAATTTGTTGGCGCCCAGTTAATGGAATATCCCGTTTGAATTTGTAGGACGTTTACGTTTCGGAAACACGGAGAAAGATTCGGATTAAACTGGTGGCAGATCTCCAGATTTCCACCCGCGTTTCAGGTCTCCATCTTTAATCACCCCGTTTCTCACATTGTGCACGGAGTCTAAGCAGAGCTCAATATTGTGAGCTGAGAAAACGATACACGGCCCATCTGTGCCCACGGATTAATGCAGGTTCTGATGTCATGTTGAATGGGAATGCTGTCTTCAGTTAAAAGCTGGACATTACCGAAAGTAAGTGTTTTACTCTTATGTTAACTTTACTTGTTCGAAGACATTGTAATTAATTACACATAGCACGTAATTTAAGCATAAATATAATATTGTTGATGCGTTGCAACCTGAGTTAGTTTAATACATCGAATTGTCTTAAATAGACAATAGACAATAGGTGCAGGAGGAGGCCATTCGGCCCTTCGTGCCAGCACCGCCATTCAATGTGATCATGGCTGATCATTCTCAATCAGTACCCGTTCCTGCCTTCTCCCCCTACCCCCTGACTCCGCTATCCTTAAGAGCTCTATCCAGCTGTTCCTTCTTCAAATGTTCAATAGTCTCTACATGCAGCAAACGTTTATAGGTTAATTGGATGTTTTAAGGTTTTAGAAACCACCACCTCCATATGGAGAATATGAGGAGTGACTGTGATGAGCGGGTTGGATCAGGGTTGCTGCAGTCTGGTTTCGCATACTTTTTTAAAACCGGCTAAATAGGTGTGAAAACTAATATATGCCTCGCAGCTCCACATATTTATTTTGATTTTACAGGAGAAGAAGGTAAACTAAATGCATAGGTAGAGTTCTCTTTTACAATTTTAAGATCGATATTTCGGAAATTAAATTTTGGATATGTCAATCTTTCGACAAGAAGTTTAAAACAAAACTTAAATTTGATCTTCACTCTTAACATTTCATGGTACGTACATGCTTACAGGTTGAACTTTCTACTTGGACATACCAGTAAGTGTAACAGACTCGGTGACATTTTGCCAGCGCTCTATGTTTGGGATGTGTATTTCTGTAAATAACACGACTTATTACAATTGGCAACAAAGATGCAAATGACACAAGTTAAGATTCCACGTTTGACAACAGTTGAGGTATTCCACTAGCTGACGCTGCCGACTGTTATCTTTTCCCCTCTTCTTATCCTGCGCCTCTCTCGGCTACATATTTATTTTATCCTTCTTCAAGGGGGCAGATTATCATCTCAATTGTGTCACGTTAGGTAAAGCGGAAGTGCAGCGAGACCTGAGTGTCCTTGTACAGCAGTTACTGAAAGTTGGCGTGCAGGTACAGCAGGCAGTGAAGAAAGCTGATAACATGTTGGCCTTCAAAACGAGAGGATTTCATTGTAGGAGTAGAGGCTCTTCTGCAGTTGTATATGCCCCTTGTAACACAATATCTGGAGTATTGTGTTTCCTAATGGAGCTTTGGTCCCCTAATTTGAGGAAGGACATCCTTGTAATTGAGGCTTTGCAGCGTTGGTTCACGAGGTTGATCCCTGGGATGGCGGGATTGTCATATGAGAAAAGATTGAGAAGACTAGGCTTGATTTCACTGGAGATTAGAGGGATGAGAGGAGACATAGAGAACTATAAAATGATAAAAGGACTGGACAAGCTGGATGTAGGCAAAATGTTCCCAATGTTGGGGGAGTCCAGAACCAGGGGCCACAGTCTTAGAATAAAGGAAAGGCCATTTAAAACGTAGGTGAGAAGGAACTTTTTCACCCAGAGAATTTGTGGAATTCTCTGCCACAGAGGGCAGTGGAGGCCAAATCACTGGATGAATTTAAGAGAGAGTTAGATAGAGCACTAGAGGCTAGTGGAATCAAGGGATATTGGGTGAAGGCAGGCACGGGTTACTGATTGTGGATGATCAGCCATGATAACAATGAATGGCTTGCTGGCTCGAAGGGCCGAATGGCCTCCTCCTGCACCTCCTTTCTATGTTTCTATGTTTCTATGTTTCTAAATTGATCTCGTCTTCTATCTCTTGAAATCCAGGGATATCATACATTTCAGTTTCAGTTTTAAATCTATTTGGTTCACCTTTTATTTCTGTATCCCTGTCCGGCTCCTTTATTCTCTTCTTTTTTTTACCAAATAACCTCCATAGTGGGAGGTCGGAGGAGACCTTTGTTCGTAATGTTCCTTTCCCATGATTTTATGTGCAACCCTACAAATGATAATGCAAAATGTGGTTCTATTCTGCGAGGAGTTCGACATATTTCCAAAACAGATCTATCAGCACAAACATCTACAGTGCGAGAACAAAGGTACGAGAGAGTAATTCCAATATCTGATAAAAAATCGTCTGTTGAACCAAGTAAGTAAGTATCGGTTTCCCCATTACGTGTCAGATTTAAACGACAGGGTCTACAAGCCGTGTCTCTAAAATTGGGACTTTTGACTTTATGGATATGTAAATACAATTTGTACTTATGTTTTACGCTTCTTCAAGGTGTTAACATTTATTAATCAGGGACATTTGTATCCGTTCACGGGTTCTAATTATTTCAGAGTCTACTTTTATTTCAGGAAAATGTGTATTTAGTTTTGACGTGAATAATCTAATTGTATATGATATTCAAGAATGTTAAAACCCTTATGTCTTTGGCACCTACGCAGAATGGCAGCAAATACTGTAAAATTGAAATTATTGCTGGGACGTTTAAAATATGCAGTTCACAAAGCAATCCTTAATGGATGGCATGTAGTGGGAAATTTCCTGACCCTTGTTAATCAACGATGTACAACGGGGTGTCCATTAAGTTAGGAAATCGAACCTTAACACTTGTTCTCATATTTTCCTAATAATTGACCCATCTTTATCACGTTGGAGTCTGGATTTCCGTGCTAACAGGCTGCCAGCTTGCTAGCCTATTTCAGAGAGCAGCTGCTGCAATAGTTTTCGCAACCAAATTCGATCACATGTGTGGTCAATACACACCAAATCTTTTAAATGGTTGATGCAAACGTTAACACACAGCTACGATCCGCCACGATGTTAAATTATGTGAGGTCTTATATGCCCTCATGATACTTCAACATTCTCCTGTCATTCAGAAGCAATTAAATAGTTATGCATGTAAAACAACACACTAGAAAATCGACGCAAACAACAACCTGCTAAAAAATGTTTATTTCAAAGAGTTGCTATAGTGAAATTTGTAATTCATAAAACTCTATTTTCGTCAAAAGAACCTCGGTATTCTCTGGAAGTGTGTATGCGAGTCAGATGAACAGATTAAGGAATATCGCTCTGATGATTCAACGTGTTGTTGCACCTTTAATGATGTTAGAATAATTCTCTGCACATTTGCATTCATTTACAATAGACTTTGGAAGAAGGGATCACGAAAAAATACTGCACCCTCATGAGCAACTCAAACTGTTTTGGCTTATATATCCTGAAAACTGTTCTTTGGAGATTATATTAACATCAGCCCAATGTACATCTGGATGTCTTGCCTTTTTCATTTGCAGAAGCAACAAATAATGGTTGCCAGCAGTACAAATAATTAGGTGACATGCTGGTAACATTATTAGTATATTTAGATATATGTTGAGACCAAGTATATGAAATGAAACTTAAGGTTAATTAATGGCATTCTCCTTGAATATATGGGGAGCTTGGTAACAATATGATCCAGAAATTCTCAATCCTGAAATCTGTTGAATACACATGCAGTGCAAATGACTGACTTTAAACAGCTTAGTTGTAATTTTGGGCACTGCAAAAATGATAGTGATGAGGAACTGAATAATCTGTAGCGCTTAGTTTTCTATTGAACGTTTTCTGCCACAACAGAAAGTTTTAACGATGATATAGAATTGATCGTCCAATGTCAAAGAAAGTCATTCTGATTGTTTTAATTTTATTAGGAGCGCCCATATGGGAACGATATCTAGGTAAAAAAAACAATATTTTTGACATGTTAACGTCTTTGAAAGCTTATACCTCTTTATGATACTTGCTAGATTTTTCTGACACTAAGAGGCAATAAAATACAAATGAACATAAAATGATCCACCTAAATGGCGACACAAAAAGAATGAAAAAAACCTCCTGTGCCCTCTTCATCAGCTCAACCCGTATACCTATATATCCTGAAATCTCTGCGTTGCAGATTATATTAACATCAGCCCAATGTATATCTCGATATCTTGCCGTTTTCATTTGCAGGAACAACAAATAATATCAAACAGTACAAATAATAGGCAGGGACCTTTATGTAACATGTCGGCAACGTTATTATTGTAAGTAGATATATGTTAAAACTAAGTCTAACAGACTTTACCGATGTTCTTTTTTTTCACAAAATGTAATTTGCTATAATTGAAACTGTTACAATTAACCATCGGATTCATACACCTACTTACAAAACAAAATCTCAATACTCTCTAAATAAAAACACAGATGCCCCGTTGACTTCATGGTTTCGCTCAGTTCATAAAAGACGTATGTCCGCTCTGAAATGACTGACGGTGCGACACAGGAACCACAAATTACTCCTGCAATTGAATGCCATTTCGGACCAAATCGGAACTTATGCACCTTGAACGGTGCCTGTTCAAAGTCTGCTTCGTCTCTGGTATTTTGGCCACATTTTCTGATGCAGTGCCGCAAATTAATGTCTGGCTTATTTGCAAAAAAACTGCATTATGCGAGACAAACTTTGATTTTACGGAAACGTCTTAATTCCATACCCTGCCCCATTCCCTCCCTTAACTCGAAGATAGACACAAAAAGATGGAAAGTAACTCAGTGGGACGCAGCATCTCTTGACGTTTCGGATCAAGACCCTTCTTCAGACTGAAAGTCACGGAAAGGAAAACGAGAGACATAGACCATGATGTTCCCCATCCAATTCGCACCAGGTTCTCGTTCTCACCCTACCAACACCTATCAATGGCCTGTTTCCTTAATCATTGTTATTTGTTTGCATACCTTTCATTCATTCTTCTATATTTCTCTACATCATCGTCCATATCTCTTTCCCGTGACTTTCCGTCTGACCCGGAACGCCACCCAATCCTTCTCTCCAGAGATTCTGCCTGTCCCGGTTAATTGTTCCAGCTTTTGTGACTATCTTCGGTTTAACCCAGCATCTGCAGCTCCGCACTACACACACTTAACTCTCTGTTTTCGGAGTTCTGCGTATATTTTACATAATCCAACTTAATCAGAAGCAACAACGTCGTATATGTGTCTTTTTATCGGCAAGATGCAGCCCTTTCAGCTTCCTATTCAAATCAACAATTACATGAAGTGAACCATTTTTTTCTCAATAGACGTTTCAATATGAATTGGTTTATTTTTCTCTCACTCTCCCATCTCGCTCTCACTGCTTTCGAAGGAGTTCCTATCCTGGTAACATTGATCTATAACTCATCTCAGACATAATATCGCTACCTCCCTGCAATTCATAATACGGTTTACCTCTTCATTTTCAATTCCATTTGAAATAATACATCGTTTTCTCTTCCCGCGGTCGTGATTTATCCGTAAAATGCTCCCGCAATTTTGTGGACATTTATCGGATACCTCGCATGTGCAGTTAATTTAAACTAATTGTTTTCAAATACGCAAAGTAGCCCCATTCCCAGAAGATTTCGTATTGAATTGTTATCATTGTACGCTGACACGTATGCACGTTGCCATTTTTCTTTAAGAATGCAAAGAACTGCTCCAAAAGACAAGTAAGTAGAACGTGAAAAGATGTGCATATTTGTTTTGCTTTCTGGGAACTCCTGGCATAGTTTTGCAACAAACACAAACTGCATTAACATCATATCTGAGCCAAATTTTAGAATATTTCCATGACAAATTCTGTGCAATACTTTGTGCCAAGCACATAGCTATTAAATTTAAAGTAAAAGCCTGCATTCAACAGTCCAGATGATAGTCTTTAAAATAGATATATGTCAGCTGTTAGATATTCCACTCCATATCTAAAATAGGTTCTATTGGAAATATGTGCACTTCGCCAGAGCATCTATCCCAACGTTTTACTACAAGAAAGTTACAACATAGGTAATCAGGGTATATCACTGAAAATCAATTGGTAAGGTGCTCAGATATCTATTTCTGTTGAGGTTGATGTATTTTCAACTGACGTGTCTGGAAGATTAGCGTTTAAATTTATTAAACCAGTATAGTCTATGGCCCCCACAGCTACGCTAAAAATCATGTCATTTTGAGAGGTGTTTACTTAAGGACCATGTTCTCGTAAAACAAACTTTGACTTCAGGACGCCGCAAAAAAAACATACAAATGGTACAGAATGCGTCTATTGCTAAAAATCCGATCCGGGGCGACAAATCGATGGAAGGTAATGGAAGGCTATGTAGCATTGTTCTAAAGCAATATATTGGCCAAAAATGTAAGGGAGCCAAGCAGGCAACCCGTCGCTGTGATAATAATACAGTGCATCGAAAATTTAAACAAGATATTTATTTAAAACATCCAATTTCAAGATCAACGCCATGGCATTCAGTAAAATTATAAACATTCTTCTCCCAACATCGAAATCTCGACATTTGCCATATTGCGTAATAAAACCTTGTGGAAAAGTCTGTTATTGTTAAAAAATAAACTTTCTGGTTCGTTATTGAGTTGCGAATTTATATTCCGTTCGTGATATTCCTGACGGAGCAGTAAATAGCCTAATGATAAATAAAGTACGTTCCTCGATGCATTTTATTGGTACCGATCCGAGCATTACTATGATAAAATATATGCAAGTTTATTTTCATTTGTTTTCTTTCAGTGCGACAGATCCTGTTAAAAAATGCAGGTAAAGTGTCCAGTATTCTGGCCGTTGCAGTTTGTGTCCTGGAAAGGAAAAGTATATCTAAACAATCCTTAGGCCTCTGCCCAGTGCATCGAAGTGATGCATTTCGTAAATTCAAAATGTTTGCCATTCATCCTTCTTCAAATATAACCAAATCATGAATACTATTAATTTTATTCCCTACTATGGAAATCATTTTCGAAACAGTAGTTACAGGTCTGACTAAACTTATTTGTCCTCTGCCTTAAGAATAAACGGTGTATTTTTAACTACTTCGGTAATAGCCTGCACAACAATTATTAAAAGTTACAATATCTGTTTTGTCATAGCAAAACAGTTGTGACTTTAATTGATTTCTAAAATATTTATTTCATTCACCTGAAATTGCAATTGGTTCTATTCGCAAAAATAGAGTTTTGACTTTCTAACCGGGCGTTACAGGTTAATGATCCTTCACGGTGAACTAATGGAAATTAATTCAGGATGCTATCAAGCAATGAATTATTTCGACGCGGCTTTTGTTATTTTATAAATATTGAACACCCGACCACTATGGATTTTCGTACCCATCGATATTGTATTCAAGGTATATTTTAAGTTTATTTTTATATGTTAATATTATGCTGATATTGTAGCCGTTGTTTTTTTTTTCCATTTTCGAACACCGGCGACAAATTTAAGAAACGCCATATATTTTATTCCTTTCTCATTGTGACATTAAGAAAATCATTACAATCACATCGCAAGCCTCACTGAAACAATGTCTACATTGAACTCAAAACAACAGAAGCAAGGCCTGCGTTCCAGCTTCATCATGACGAGTCAATTTTTTTGAAAATGTTTTTCCGTAAATTAATTTGTTCAATCGCTTGGAAGAAATTTCAAGTATTTGGCGTTGTCCTTTGGAAACTTTATGCCCAAATATTTTACAATGCTTTGCCAGTTTAAAAAAAATGTAATATCTCGAACATTCATTTTTTGGATTAAGGATTGTTTTCTTGAATATTTAAAAATAACACCTCAAAGATGAAAGAACGCAGACACTAGCTTTTCATTCCATTTCCCCTTTTTCTAGAAATTATCCAACTGCAGACAAAGATTAAAAACTCAGGTGAGCTTTATTTTAGAAAGAAAATGCGTGTTATTTGCATCAAACGTGTTTTCAGTTCATAAATAAGCAGTTTTTCCATCAGCTGACGCTATGCACAACATGCGACAATGTACCTGTTCTGCCAGAGCAGTTATTATTTGAATTGTTTTGTTTGATATTTATTACAATTCCCGAAGACAGACTCAAGAATTGATTTTCTCCCTGAGTGGTCAGGAATTGTGGATTTCTTGGTGATATTACACAAACATCTGTTTCCAACATGATTAAAGAACGGCAAGGTCGCGATTGTTCTGGAGCAATTTGGTTAGAGGTGCAACTAGCTCTTGAATGCAGATTTTCGGCTAAAATGTTGAGTTGTATGATTGTGATACCACGTGAAGCGAATCGAGTACCCTGGCTGGTTATAATTGTGATTGTGGGAGTTGCAGGACGAAGAGGAGACGAATGTTTGCTCGGCACTTCCAACTTATTATCGTTGTATTCACGTTGAATTGTGCCGCGCCATGTAATTCTTGAGGATGTCTGTTGGCTACTTGGGTACCCATTATAAATCGTGAATTCGCAATGACTGGTAACCACAATCGCAGCCGCTGTTCGAGAGAATGCTTTGCTTTTCTGTTCTATGCAACACCTGTTTAATATCATCTCGACATGTAATCTGGTGTTGCAACTTTGGTAGGATTGGCTTTCATTTGGGCTGGCTAATGCTGATCTAAGGTTCCCCTTTGACTCCAAAGCCGTTGGTTAATTGACTACGGTAATTTGTAAATTGGCCCTTGTGTGTGTGTGATAGTGTTAGTGTGCGGGGGTCGCTGGCCTGCGCGGACTCGGTGAGATGATTGGACTGGTTCCGCGCTATATCTCTAAATTAAAATAAACTAAATAGTGAGGGGGTGATTGCACGATGACGAAAGGTAATTTTCTATGATTTAGCTGTTCTATGGATCGACTCTCCCGACGTCGGCACGAGGTTCTGGATAGTTTGATTTTGAAGAGGTCTTTGAAAGACCGATTAAGATGGGCATCTCCAACACCCGTGACTTGAACCCTAACAGATGGTTCACATTGCTTCTCCGTTTCAGTGCGTGCTCGACCTTGTATCTTTTAAACTGAAGATGTTTAGAAATGATTCATATTCAGATGTTTCAAAGGTATATCTGGTTCACAGAGCTATTTAACTCCCGCAATAAGTAATAAATAATACTTATCAAAAATAATCAAGCTTAAGGGACGAATTATTATAATTAATAATTGTTATTTGTTTTCCAACGTAAGATGGAATAATTCTGTTTTTTTCTGGTTTGCTTTATACCAACAGATCCCAGAACAGGTACAGTTCTAATGCCTTTGATACAAATGTGGTTCCATAAGCATGACATCATAGCATGCTGTCGAATGGCAAGTGCAGACTCGCGTGTTGACGTCTGTAAATATGGCGATTGCGCACAAAATTAAACAGGGACCTCGTTACTAAGGCAGGATACGTGATGGTTTATCGACAGAAATACATGGAGGTCTTTGGTCTGTCTTTAGGGTTTGGGGACCATTTCAACATGCATGTCTCTATCAAAGTAGAAACAAAGAACAGCAGCTTCTGTTTTTGAAAATAATACACAAAGTGCTGCAGTAAGTCAGCTGGTCATGCAGCCTCGCTGGAGAACATAGATAGTTGACGTTTCGGGTCTGGGCCCTTCTGCAGATTCTTTATGTGTGGGGGGAGAGGGAAGTGAAAAGAGACAGGGCCTAGCTTGGTGAGTACAGGAGGATACAGGTGGGTGGAGGGTTTGATAGGCAGATGGTTGAGCAATGATCCGGAAATGAAAAGACAATATGTGTGAGATAAGGATAGATGACATGCCAGTTGTGAAGCGAGTGGAAGGAACAGGCGCACGAAACGGGAGATTTGGACTAAGCGAAATGGTATTCAATAGCAGCTTACGAATAGAAATAGGAAATGTGTGAGCTGAAGTGGAAAATGCTAATGGAGGTAATGGTCTAGGACGCTAACTTAGCCATGCCTGGTGAAATTCTCGTCGCTACCGGGCTCCCCACAGAGGAGGGGGATTGTTTGAATTATATTTACGGTAGGTAATTTGAAGGTTATCGCTGTTCTCGCCCTCATTTAAGGATTTGCCCACTGACCTTTGTATCTCCAATGCCTTATTTGCGTGTTGCAGCGCTCAAGCGCACAGATTTAATTAGCATTCAAAGGCGCGTTGATTAAGAAGGATCTTTTTAAGGCAGATCCGACCAAAAGCAAGCATCGTCAGGCCAACATTTTTAGGTTTTGTCTCGAGTGGAGATAACAATTATTCAAGGTGCAAGGCTACAAAGGTTGACAGCTTGGGAATTGAATCATTGAAGAATTGACAATTGACAGCTTATCATGTATGGCGCCCAGTTCCTTGTGTGTTTTTAGAAATTACCTAAGATAGTGAAACTGAAATATTTCCATTACAATCCTCGGTTCTCTGTTCGTGATAATTCGGATTTTTTTTAATAACATAAGCAGCAGGAGACAACGAGAATCATGGCTATATTCAGTTCAATGTTCAAAACTATTCAATTAGGGGCAAATTGATCAAATGAACAATTCTTCAAACTGTAACATATTAACATGAAAGCAGAAAGAATGAATAATTTGAGTATTTTCTGACCAGCAAACTGATATCGGTGATTTGCAACTATGATACCATTGTCCACCACTTCATCGCATTCTGTATTAATAACAGATGGTACAAAATAACGAGATGCTGGCATCAATGCGAATAATAAGATAGATCGGTATCTTATTAAGATATAGCTTTGTGAAATGTGACAGTTTCTCAATTACAAACGGGCACATTGCGTAGACAGTTTTTAAATATTGTCTACATATGTTCAGTGGAAGTTATTTCTCTATCGAATTCGAATGTGCAAATTTAATGATCATCTTTTGCGATGCATTGGCATTTATGACATTTCTTATATTTATTTTCATTACGTCAGTTATTGAAGCTCTGACATGATCACATTTCGTTTTCAACACATGTGCAGGCAGCAAAGAAGACGAACCATTCAATGGTAATGTGTTTCTGCTAGTGTTTTATCATTTACTTCAAACGACTCACACATGAAGATACCTGATATGCATTTAGATATGGGATCAGATAAAGTACTGAAACGGGAAAACAGTAAAAACCAGGAAGTAAGATCTTGCTGACCCCATCATCGAAATGTTAAATTGTAATGTCAGCACTGCTGTAATAACAAATTAATTTTCTTTTTGTAAGACTGATTTATGACCTCACGGATATTAGCTCAAGTGACTTTATCCAACACTTAAACGTGACTTTATCATTTGTTTACTTGGTTATTTTGTTTTCTTATTAGAATGCAAGAAGCTTCTTCAAGCGAGCAGTGAGTCTCAAATAGCAAGAACGGGTTGTTTTGATTTGATTTTTCTTTGGTCTGTTGTGTGTCTATGGCAATGTCTGTTATGTGCGACATTCCACTGTGTTCGGGGGGGGTATGGGGCGCCATATTCGTCGTCAGACCTACATTTTAGTTCGGAGGGTAACGATCACATCATCGCAAGTTGGTACAACTATTGTAGTAAGTGCAATATCGACGAGGCCTATCGCTCGACTACTGCCAACATACTGATGCCAGAACTGTATGGTTTACCGTGAATGTTTGGATCGGTATGGAAAACCCGATATTTCTCGTTTCACTTTCCCTAGACTAGTTTGAAGAAGGATCTCGACCCGAAACGTCTATTCCTTCTCGCCAGTGGTGCTGCCTGCCCCGCTGAGTTATTCTAGCATTTTGTGTCCATCTTTGAAAAACCTAAAGTATGTGTCAACAGTTCACTCGACACCACCAGGCTAGTTTCTAATATTTCAGATATTCTACATAAAGTTGTTAATGCCCGCGTGGATTTAGGCTTAGTTCACTAATCAAGAAAGTAATTCTGCAACGAAACGAAAATATGATTAAAACACAGATATATAGAGGTGTAATTTCAGAACGTGAATGCTTTATGAATTTTAAGAAAAACGTCGAAAAATACCCTTTAACAACAGTTCGCGATATTCGTTCTATTGCATGTGTTCTCCATTCCAATAGAACGAATGTTTAATATGTCTTTTCAGGATCGATGTGTGTAATGTTAGTGATGGTGACTCTAACGAGCTATTGTGTTTACTCGTGTTAATTGCAAAGTATTTTTCTGTCGCAGTGAGGCAACTACTTGTAAAAGATATCGGTGAGTTTTAACATCTATCTACAAGCTTTCAGTTCCTCTTGCTTTATTTTCAAACTATCAATCCAAACATTTGAATTGATTTTTACAGAATCATTATCTTTACACCATTTATTTGTGTCCTGCATTAAACACAGCTCTTGGCAAATAGGTGACAAGTACTTAACAACGTGTATTCTGCAGCAATATCAATTCGAAGCGAAGAGACCAGCAAACTGAAATGGTGCACATAGCCACACATACAAATTAGAAATTTCCCTTGGCTGATGCAAGTCAATCATAATTCCTCGAAGTCTGCGAAGCATATATACGTGATGGCGTGGTAGGACCAGAGTATTACAGTAACGATGCTGCTGGACAACCAGGATCAAGTCTAATTTCCGGTGCTGTCGAATTGGTATTGTCTCCACGTGGCCGATTTTCTCACTTAATCCAAATATACATCAAATGGCCGGTGTAAGTTCCCCTAGAGGCTAAGTGAGCAGTCCAATACCGAGGGGCTTCATCGCTATCCACTTCGAGTAAAACGTGATTACTGTGAATCGCTACTTGATCATCGCCAATGACGTGGCGAGGGTCTACTCCATATTATATAATTCTATTAGACCATTCCCTGAATTTTCCCTTGTCATACATTAGTCACGCATGCACATTGGGAATTATTTTATATTCTGAACAATGTAGTAAGTGACAGAAGTTACAACGTGAAGATGTTTTCGTACTTTTGCACAGAATCAGTGAGCTTATTCAATACAATTCCGCATCTTCACTTTTGAGCTTCCCGTCTGTCAACAATTGTTTCCATCGTCTTTTTAATATCCAGGTCATAATCACCTTCGCTTCAATTACATTTGCAGGCATTGGTTCCCAATTTACAACTACTTTAGCCGGAAAGAAATTTGGTTTTTCGTGCATATGCCTGTGCGTTTAGCATCAAGTAATGCTGACTGGCCCTTCGGTTCCCAGTAAAGGGAAATCGTTATTCATATTCCATGGATTTCAGCATCGTTCACGCCTTTATATACTTCAATTTTCTCCAAGGAAAGATAACGGATATTTCCCATCACGCATGTACGCGCAGATGTCCATCATGTTCCCAATATCTTTGCGACTTGGAAGAAGGACATTTACTACAGTTAAGATAACGCCGGCTCAAGGAACAATCTTAATCTTCGGCATTTTCCCGTAATTTATTCTCCCCGCATTTCCAACGACTGCCTGCTCCATTACTTTCTACCATTACTTGCTCGCTGTGGGAAATTTACGTTAGGCAATTAACCTACCAAACCGCGTCGCTTTGCGGCATGAGAGTAAATCGGATCATCCGCAGTAAACCCACACGAACAATGAGGGAATGTGCTAATTTTGTACAAATAGGAGGGCTAAGCAACACGACGCCAATTTCTTTCCTATCACATGTTAATCGTAAGTAGAAGTGAAATACCACTGCTGTAATTAATCTTTATAGAGATTCAATATGACTATTCGAGATTCAAATTCTCAGTTTCCATTTACTTTCCATAATTTTCCAAGACCTATTCATTCAATCAAGCTTCAATATGTGGGAACGTTGCTCTTCCTCAATGTAGGGATAACCGAGATGAAATATATTCGTAGTGAACAACCAAAATAGAGTTTATTTTCTAATGCTAATAATTGGGGAAATAATACACAGTAATCTATTTAACACATCAGACGAAAATGTTAGTAATTCGAAATATTCAGAGAATGTTCAGATTTATACCATAGCAATAAGGCATTTATAACATTTTCATCCGTTGCTCACGTACTGACAAAACAGACGCCGCATCATGTTTGTGACGAGCTTGAATTAATCTTTGCATGAATTATATGTTACAGAAATAGGGAAGCTGACCGCTAGAGTGCAAGATGCTGGTAAGCGTTCCGTGCCCTTAATTTGCAAACATACTTTCTCAACATCCTTTGAACGACTTTGAGTGTTTGCGCTTTATGCCCCTTTCAAATTAAAACCTACATTTGCGAAGATTTGCGTGACGCATTATTGGTAGCCTCGTTATAGCAAGGGTAGTACAATATACAGATTCGCCTTCTAAGTTGAGACACGTTTATGGTTCGACATTAAAGGCGAGAGAAAACATCGATAATGATATGCAAAAGTGGTGTCTTCGTTTTTGGATCAACGCTTTCGAAAGCTCATCCAATCTACTTCCTTCTGACTATTCAGAGGTTTTTACAGCTCATTTTGAATGCAGCGTCATGTTAAAGATTAACATGTGTTGTCCAACCATAACTGCCCTTGACAATGTGGCGGTGAAAACCCTTCCTTATTCTGGTCCATCCGTTAAAAATAACCCGGCGATTTTTTGGGAAATGGATATTCGAAATCCGGAGCCAAAGATTATTCGGAAATAGCTAGTTTGTAAAATCAGGATGCTGTTTATCTAAACGTCAACATCAACTTATTTTTAATTATGGTATCTAACTAGTTGCGATAATGGTATAATCTAAATTACAACGGTTAATGTTCAATATCTTGTGGACCAAAAACATAAGTTTGGATTGCGTTTCATGGTACATGTAGCAACACATTAGCTGTACGTGTGTTTTTGTGACAAATCTCTTACAGAGGAAGCTCTACGTTCAAAGGATGCAGGTAAAACAAATTTACTCAAATATTATTTTTTGGTTTAACTGGTGGTTTCATTAAAAATTAAAAATATCAGAAACTCGCGTGACGTTTCTTTGCATCAGTCTTCTCAGTGGTAAGTGCAAGCAACATGCCAACCTTGCGGATAACATGAAAATAGGTGGAAGGGCAATTCTGCGACGGAAACAGGCAGGCTGCAGGAGGACGTCGGAAGTTCGGGAGAGCGGCCATTATAGGTAAAAATGGTAAACGGAATACAGAGCAGCAAAATGTACGGTCGTGCATTTCTATAAAAAGAATAAAGACGAAGAATGTTTTCTAAATGGGCAGAGGACTTTGGAATCGGAGGTGCAAGCGGTCTTGAGTATGCTGGTGCGGGATTCTCCATAATCCTTCCTGTCATTCTCTAACCCTCATTGCAGCACAGCTATACCCAGTCACCTCACTATAAAACTCTGATACATCTCACACCCTCTGGCATTTCCCAAAACACTCACTCTAACACAGATACTCAATGGGCAATTCATTCTTACACTCCTGTACAATCCACAACTTCCCCATAACGTTCTTCTACGTCCCCATCTCGTCAAGGAAACACTGTAGTAGACCCCCACCTCCTACATCCCCGTGCCACTCTGATACAAGCAACACCCTTCACTGCGCATTTCTGATTAATCGAATCAGGGAATACATGGAATCATTGAATTTCACCACATAAAATCAGACCGTGTCGCACACGGCGACATTTTTAAAATTCATATACGGCGTTTTAGGATTCGTGCACGGCACCCATATCTATTAATTCCACCGCACAATACTTGCCCTGTATGGCTAAGCAATTCATGTTTCATATACCACACCCAGTTCAGCATAACCCTTCGATGCACAGCTCTTCCGTCAGTGGTACTTCTTGATGTACACAATATCCCTCACAGACGCACTTTGATGCAGCCTTCATCCCACACTGGATCATAGTGTAAACATAGCATTCATTGTCATTAATATTGATAACTGTTGCTTAATTGCAGAATTGTTTATTTCGACGTATTATAACTCCGCAGCTCCCGCAGTCTGGTTCCAATATATTTATGGATACTTTACACAGCTCCCTGGACGAATGTATAGTAACTTCTTTATTACAGTTTTAAAAAAAGGCAAAAGATATATATTGCACACGGGAAGGAAATCATGTAGTCTGTAACGCTGTACTCTTGTAATCATATACAATCTTCTACGTGTGTGTGTGTGTATCATCATTGCCAAAGGGTTTTGTTCCAAATTCCATATCATGACAATTCTTCCACGAATCACAAGCTCAGCAAAATAATTTATTTCATATTCAATGTATAAAATTCGAACAAATATTGTGCTCTCCCCTGAAATAGTCCCATGAAAGCAGGTGCAACTCCAAATGGAGAGTCGAAAATTAGAATCATACACATACGTTCATGAATGTCTTCGACTTGACATGACGTGTTAAGATGGCGGCTGCCTGTGTTTATGAGGGTCACCATAAAAGATCCCGCTATTCAAAGAAGAGTCCTAAACTATCCTCGATAATACCAAACAAAATCATCTGTTTTTATTATTTCTACCTCCTTGCAGTTTACGTATTGACTTACGTGCTTCCTGTAATAACATACAACCATAATAGTATATTGCTCGGCATTTTTTTCTTCCGACTTTGAAAATTTGCAGCTGGGAATTAGTTAAATAAATGCACCTTGGACGTTCCGAATGCTGTCCATATTTTCTTTCCTCTCTCAGAACTGGAATCATTAATAATGACTAAGGTAATTAAAGTCTATAAATAATTGTACTATCATCGAAAAGTCATTTATCCGCTCTGCGACAGTAAAATTTACAACACATCATGCCATTTAAACATGTCAATTAATTTGCAATTGTCAGACTCTGAACTCTGAAACATATGCGAATGTTATAACTCCTGAAAAGTAACACTGTTCGTTAATTCAATTTGAAAGCGGAACGGTTTAAAAGGGACGCAGGGTCAATGTTTTCACACAGAGGGTAGTGGGTAACGTGCCAGAAGAAGATGTGGAGGAAATTACAATTACAATGTATCAAAGTTTTTAAAACAACTTTAGAGAGAAAAACACTAAACGCAGGTGAATGAGACTAACTCAGAAAGATGTCTTGATCGGAATTGACGAGGTGGGCCAAAGGCCATTTGGGTATATGACTCTTGTAGTATGAATATCGTGCTTTACAGCGTCCTTCAATAATGTTCTGGTATTGCATGCACTTTGTGATTATCTGCAGAATGAAATTCTCTTCTTTGAGGTGTCAGTAAGTATAAAACTCGTTACGTTGTTTCGCCCTATAAGTGCTACTCGTCTGCAAATATTTAGAAAATGTAAATTTTCGAATTGGTGTTGCTGTAATGGCTTCGTTTGCTTTAAATACATTTTAGAGCAATCGGTTAACTTATGCTTCAAATGAAACAGTAAATGTATATTTTCCGTAAATTTGCCATTGCGATTTTGCAATTCATTTGTGAAGTTAAACCCTGAATTTGCTACCACTGTTTCCTTTTCAATATGTCGACAAATTTCATAATGGCCGATACAATTGCGGACCATCTTTTCAACAAAACTACAAAACTCATTCAGACATTCAAAGTCTTCACTTTCATGATCACTGCACAACTCTCTATGTACTAGATGAATCCACTTGATGATTCTACTATATTTGTTGAACATTGTGAATATAATTTCAACAGGGATTATAGATAGTGTTAACTGCTATGTTACAAACGTTATTTCTAGTTTTGTAGAGCTTAGCTTTTAGAGGGATACTAAATGTAAGAACCGAACCATAGGGATGTTACGGGATATTATGTTAATTATACCATAGAACAAATCGCTTATCAGCCTGGTCTGTCTGAAAGCTAATCTAACTTTATACGCGTTTGGGGTGCTTGACGCAAAAAAAAATCAATTCATCTGCCATTTCTTTATTCCCCATTACTGCTTCACCGCGTCACTTTCCATCGGTGTAATGTCCACTTTTGCCTCATTTAACACTTTTGTATATCATATCATATCATATCATCATATATATACAGCCGGATATCTGAAGAAATGTTTATATTATTAACTAGCTTAGCTTCATGATTTATATTTTCTCACCTTATTGCCTTTTCAGTTACCTTATGTTGATTTTTAAAAGCTTCCCAATCCTTTGGCTTGCCACTAATCTATGCAATATTATATGCATTCCCCTCTAGTTTTATTCTATCTTTCGCTTCCAATGTCAGCCGCAGTCGCCAGATTTTCTACTTAAAACATTTCTATCTCTTCAGGGTGAAATGATACTGCGTCGTCCGAATTTCTCCCAGTAACTCCCGCTACTCCTGCACCGCCGTCATTCCTGCTAGGGTCCCTTTCCAAACAACTTTAGCCAGCTCCTCACTCATGCCTCTGTAGTGATCTTTGCTAAACAGTAATACCGGCACATCTGATTTTATCTTCTCCCTCTCAAATTGCATTTTGAATTTTTTCATATTATGGTTATTACCTCCTAGGGGTTCCTTTGCCTGATACTCTCTTATCAAATCTAGTTTGTTCCACGACACCAAATCTTGAATTCCATTTTCCCTTGTTGGATCGATTGCAAACTGCTCTCAAAAGATATCTCGTATGCACTCTTCAAATTCCTTCTTTTCGGTTTCAATACCAACCTAATGTTTCGAGTCTGCCTGCATATTGATTCCCCAAGGACCACGGGAATATTTCCTTTCTTACATGCTGATTGCGTGTCCTCATTTAATTTCAATACCAACCTAATGTTTCGAGTCTGCCGGCATATTGATTCCCCAAGGACCACGGGAATATTTCCTTTCTTACATGCTGATTGCATGTCCTGATTTAATTTGTACCCTATATCCTGGTTAAAGAGGCCTGTATATAACTCCCATCCGGTTCCTTTTACCCTTGTAGTTTCACTCGATTTTATCGGTTTCCCCGCCAAACAAATAGATTTCTGCCGACGAATCGGCTCATCCATGTCTATGTACTTCCAAGGGCTGAACCACATACGCCCATGCACAGTGCACACGTTGCATTGTCCGTTAGACCTGAGCCGGTGGCGCGATCATTCAACATTTTCTAACATTCCGTCTGGCATTCCAGTTGCTAATCGTTTTCGTCACTTCCGGAAGTATCGCATGTGCGTGAAGTTTGCATATTGCTTCAACCCATGAGGTTAATGTTTTCGTCCGTTGTCCAGAATTATGAGCGTCGAACCGTCTTGGTAAATGTAAACATCAGACTTACCAACCTACAATACTCCTTTACAGTGAGCGAGTCGCGAAGGAAAGATCAAGGTAAATGTGACACCATTTTATAGTGTGCGCTCAGAGCAATGCTAAATGACTTCAAAATTCTGATTGTGGGATGGCAGGTCCAGAAAAGGTGTAATGTTTGCCTTTTTGTTATTAATCTATGCAATCACGATCCCCTCCTTCCTTATTTATTTTGCCTTTCACATCAAATCGCTTCATCTGAGAAGCTCGCGGACTCACGGCAGATTTAGATTCTGTCCTTGCATTTTGCGAAAAATCCGTATTTGCTAGGGCTATAATATTGCTTTGTGCCACTGTTTCCTTTCAGAAATAGAAAAACTGAAAAAAAGTCTCGAGGATGCAGGTGAGTTATCATGTAATGAATACTTTTCTACTTAAATAATTCCATCAAAGTTGTTGACATGTCCTTCATTTTCTGCTGTTGACCTGTATAAGGCGGATATAGAGTTCACAATATTTCTGTGCATATTTACGTATGTACATATATATCAAAATATAAAGAAAAAACGACGTCTTTCCAAAGCACCGCCTTTTGCTTGCCTTTTCCCCGAAAGCGGACGTTCAATTAAGTTAATTTTGACTTGAAATGCACTGTTAAATGTGCACTCCATTATGAGATGTCAAGGCGTGTTGGGCCTTGCCGTTACAGCCAATATTTTCTAGCTTAATACACGACTTAAATACAAAGTGTTTCGATGCTTATTGTTATTCTCTATTCAATAATGTGATTCCTACTTTGATTATTATGACAGTTTTATATTCTCCAGAATAACCACGGCGTTTCCTGAAACAACAAGGACGCTGTCAGAAGGGTCATTAATCAGTCTGGGCGATATCCCCAGATTTATGACTGCCATAATCCGCCTCTGAAATTATTTCGCAGCATAATTTATACACAAAGTATGTCATATTAGATTGACTAAATAGATGCTAAAATGTGGTCTGTAACATCACTGGTATCATTATTGGTACCATCAAAATTCTCGGGAAAGCAAACATTCCGCCTTCAGTTTAACAGGCCCTAACCCCATTTTTATTTACCTCTGCACCAAGGAAACTATCAATATATTATAGGCGATGTGCTCTTTCCATTGTTATAAAAGCACCGCGTTGGTTTCTCTCATTACCATAAATCAAGGAATTGTATTGGGTAATTGTCTTACTTTTAATAAGAGCTATAAACTGTTCACATCAGTTGATCCACACAATACATGCAGCGCTGATATCCCCTCGTACTTCGCATTTCAATTCTTTCAGACGAAATAAATACCGGCTACCGGATCATCAAGTAGCATATTTGACCAGAACGATGACATGTAAATGCTAATTCCAACTGAATAGCGTGCCATAATCACCTTTGTTAATTGCAACGTATAGAATATTATCCGAAAGATTGTTGTGCTGTATGTTTGAATGAGATACCGAAGATGGTGGGACAGTAATTCCACTGCCTTATTGTCCACTTCTCATCATGCAGCTCCACAATCCAATTCCTTCCTCCCATCTCCCCGCTGTCTTATCAATGAAGCTGTTTGTGTCAATAAAAATCGAGTTATTCTATGAGGGTACGATCCAAGCTGTAAATTTATGATTTATCTTTATTTAAATTTAGCGGCTTGATATATTCAAACAAGAACCGAATTATTTTGTTTATGGTCACAATTATACTGAAAATAATATTATAATAAACACTGTTGGTATATGTAATTATAAATGTATTTAATGCATTTGCAGAGGCCGCTCTCCGCAAAAAGGATACAGGTAATAAGGGAGAATGTATTACCCCACTGATGTCCATTACTAATAAGTTGAACATCGGCTTAAAACGACTGGGTAATCACATCGCATACAAAAACATCTTCGATCAGCTGCTTGGGCAATAATCCCGTTTGTATGATCAAGTGCTAACATTTTAAACAACGGCTTTGACCCTACCAGGAGAGATAACCCCTCGATTTAACGAAAATTACACGCTGAAATTAGATCGTTAGCACTGACTGTTCAGCGAAAACATGGCGATTTAATGAAATTTGGAGAAGGAGTTTGCCCATGCGAGAAATTTGTGATGGCGTTGAACGCATTTATTTCTTCCGGAGCTGTGCCAAGCGGATCATCAAGCAGCGTGGAGCTGTCTCAATCATCATCAAAAGTAGAATGCCAACGGGTTCAGATTCAGATTTAGATTCAGACGAGTATATTATACCCACGGCGCAATAAACTTTTGTGTTTACATGAACCTCATAGCGTAAATAGTATACATACATGAAAGATAAACACACCAATAAATATCAGGACGAATGCGGAAATGCAGAATTGGAAAGTGTATGTTACAAACTATATTAACATATAGTTATGGAATGACCTTCGACTGAGGTGGAATTTGGAGTAAGTACGTGGCAGCTCATCCGGGGTAAAGACGATGATTAGTTCAGGTCATTAGTTCAGGATAGAGGTAGCAGTGGCGAAGAAGCAGTTCTGAAGTCTGAGCTTTCAAGAAGGTAGGAGGAAATGGAATGACGACCGGGGCAGTCATTCTTGACGATTCTTCCAGCCTTCCGGTTGTAACCCATCCTGAAGATGGACTGGATGGGAGGAATCGACGAACTGGGTTGCGCTCACCACAAGTATCCGTGGGCTTTATATGTCTTCTAACGTACTTTATCTTGATTTTTATAATCATCGATGCAAACAGGTCATATATTCCTCAGTACTAAACAATTTGTCGGCATGCAGTTGTCTTGCTTGACGTCACAACAGCCATCAAAAAACCCTTCCTTAAAATCGCATGCAACATTTTCATGCCGATTACAAATGACCAGACCTTCGTCAAATTCCGTGTAAGATCCATGCAGGCCATATTCAAAATAGTGCTCGCATCGATTCTACTTTTCACTTCCTCGGAATAAACATTCTAAATAATACAGCACGATCTTTTCTGAGCAGTTCCACGTCCACTACTCTGACAAATGTGCTGCTCTCGCTATGCGTTTATTGGCCATTTTCCATATATGCTGTCCGTCAGTATTTGGGTTCCTTCCAGAATACTAGAGCAAATTAAAAAGTAACAGTACATTCCTGTATGGGGCTAATCTATTGTTACACCAGTGGAAATGATACAGGTACAGTAAATTGTGAAAGATTGCAACGCGGAGCAAATTCATCATTGCATATTTTGCAGCCCATAAGATAAATATAGTACCATGGAAGGAAGTAGCAAAAAAGCTTGTGTAAGAATAAAAGGTTTCGTGCAAAATCTATGTTCAACGAATTAGAAGTAATAAATCACAAAACATATCGAGATAAACTGGTCAATTGAAACAGCAGCAAAATGGAAAAAATAAATAAATAAATAAGTTCCGCGGGGAAAAAAAAAGATTATAAATTACCAGGTAAAGGCAAGTTCCTATACTGGACAGAGGGTGGCCAATTAGGGTGGATGATCAAGCAATGAATGACGAAACCTAGAGTTTTAAAAAGCTAACTACACCAACACAGATTTGATCCATTGTTATTACTAATATTATTACAGACATGAGTGATCATTTGAAAACCGATGGTAAGTAATGTGATACGTTGAGTAGAAATGAGGTAGGCATTTGCACCAACGTTATTTTGTTTCGAAAACACAACCCAGCAGCTGTATCTTCCCGCGTTTTAATCATTCCATTGCATCAATTTGCGCGCACTCTCGATTTGTTGCCAACCCATTTATTTACCTTTCTAGATTAATTTTATCCTGGTTAATGCAACAAACCAATTTTCCAAATGTAATTTCTTTATTCATATGTAATTTCGAATGTTGGATCTCCGCTTTATATACCACGTTTTATTGTACATTATCAGTTAAATAATTATGCTCAAATGGACATTAGCACTTGTTTTTCTACTTATTTCACGACCCCCCTCAACCCTCACCTCTGCTGTGCAAAAGGACTACATTTGTGTGAAGAAGGGTCTGAAGAAGTGTTTGTTCAATATGGAGAACAGTCAGGCCAGAACAATCCGCGTGCCTTTTCCTTCACATTAAAGTTGGCCATTCAAAAAATCTGAAACTCGGCATTTATTTTCAATGAAAACGGTTTGTTTTTCTTACAGACGAGAAGCTAAAAGAAGCAAAATCGGGTAGAGTCCTCGAATTTTTATGCATATTACCGGTAAAAATTTAAATTATGTCACGTTCAGTAGCCGTTTTCCACAAAAGCGACAGTTTATCGAAAATTGCGTTAACCAATTCGCCACGCAACTCCATCGAAGAAATCAAAATACATGCAAAGGTTGAATATCGTAGTAGAATATTCTTTAAATGTCAAGTAACAACTGCTCACTCAACTAAATGTTAAAGTTTTGCTCTCCAGTGAGAAGCAGGTACGCAATTTGGGCAGGCTCAATAGACAACTTAGATTATTATTGTCAGCCCCCCATAAGCACATAGAACACCAAGTTTGCGTTTGGTCAGTGATTGCAGTACCACGAGAATTGCAGCAAAACTGAAGTACGACTGAAATGCAGTACGGCTCAATTTAACTACAGAACACTGGGTTGAAAGAGTTCACCTCAGCGTTGTTTCAGATCATTTCATGTTATTTCTATTTGGCCTACCTAATGTATGTCGAGTTTCACAGCAATTTCAACAATCTTCCTCGTCCACTTAATTCCCACATCGCACAAATAAGCTTCCCCTGATTCTCTTTTCATCCATCTATCTGATGGGCACTTCACCAATCATAATCATAGTCTTAATCACAATCATACTTTATTAGCCAAGTATGTTTTGCATATACAGTCACACCAATTAAAAGCAACAGAATACACAAAATTCATTTTAACATAAACATCCACCACAGTGCCGCCTCCACATTTCTCACTGTGCTGGAAGACGAAAACAAGTTCATTCTCCTCCCTTCTTTATTCTCCCGCGGGCGGGGGCCTAGAGCCTTCCGTTGATGGGACGATCTTGACTACCGTAGCCGGCGGCGTTTGGGCCCTCCGCAAGCGGGCGATCAAGCTCCTGCATCGGGATGGAATCTTCGCTCTCCCGCGCCGGGCGATCTGATCATGGGTCGGGACTGGTCGAAACCTTCTACGACTGGAGCTTCCCGAGACTGCGAGCTCCTCGATGGTGAAATCCGCAGGCCGCAGTTGGAGCGTCGATCCCACGCAAGGGATCGCACGCTCTGATGGCAATTCCACAGTCCCGCGGCGAGGCTCAAATTTAGTCCCGAGCAAGGCCTCCAGCTCCGTGATGTTAAGCCTCAGAGCGACCGGAGATACGATCCGGAACTCAATCGCATCTCCGGAAAGGTAAGAGACTGAAAAACTGTTTCCCCCGATCCCCTCCCCCACCCTTCACATAAATCAAACAAGAGAACATTAACACAAACTTTAAAAACACACTAAAAATAACAAAAAGGACGGAAAAACAGACAGACTGTTGGCTGGGCTGCCATTGCGGCGCCACCCGCGAATGACCCAAAAGTGAGCTCATATTTGGGATGGGGAGGAAACCGAATCACCTGCAGGAAATCGAATCGTAATTGCGTAAAATGACAAAAAGATAAGTCATCTGCGAATTGTCCTCAAAGTTGCAAATACCATTCAATTTCACACATTTTGCTACGTTAAATCCTTATTTTTAAATGGATTAAATTCATTTATTTATCATCAATCAATATACAACACCCCATAATAAAAAAAGCAAAAACTGGTCTTTAGAATTTTTTGCAAAGTTATTTTTTTTTAAATAACTGAAATATCACATTTACACAAATCAATAAGTATTCAGACCATTTGTTATGACACTCAAAATTGAGCTTATGTTCATCCTGCGTCCAGTAATTATCCTTGAGATGTTTCTACAACTTGATTGGAGTCCACCAGTGGGTAATTAAATTGATTGGGCATGATTTGGAACGGCACATACCTGTCTATGTAAGGTCCCACTGTTGACAGTACACGTCCGAGCAAAACCCAAGCCATGAAGGCAAAGGAATTGTCCTTAGACCTCCGAGACAAGGATTGTGTCGAGACACAGATCTTGGGAAGGGTATAAAACAATTTATGTAGCATTGCATGTCTCGAAGAGCACGATGACCTCTCTCATTCTTAAATGGAAGATATTTGGAACCACCAGGACTCTTCATGGAGCTGGCCGCACGGCCAAACTGAGCAATCGGGCCTTGGTCAAGGAGGTGACCAAGAACGCGATAGATAGAGCTCCGGAGTTCCTCTGTGAAGATGGGAGAAACTTCCAGAAGGACAACTATATTTGCAGTACTTCATCAATCAGGCCTTTTTGGTAGTGTGGCCAGACGGAAGACACTCCTCAGTAAAAGGCACGTGACAGCCCGCTTGGAGACTCCCAGACCATGAGAAACAATATTATCTGGTCTGATGAAACCAAGATTGAATTCCTTGGCCTAAATGCCAAGCGGTACCACTTATCGCCTGGCCAGTACCATACCTACGGTGGAGCATGGTGGTGGCAGCATCATGCTGTGGGGATGTTTTTCAGCGGTAGGATATGGGAGACTAGTCAGGATCAAGGGAAAGATGAACGGAGCAAAGTACAGAGCGATCCTTGATGAAAACCTGCTCCAGAGCGTTCTGGACCTCAGACTGGGGCGGACGTTCACCTTCGTAAGCACACAGCCAAGACAACGCAGGAGTGGCTTCGTGACAAGTCTGTGAATGTCCTTGGGTGGCCCAGCCAGAAGTCGGACTTGAACCCGATCGAACAGCTCTGGAGGGACATGAAAATAGCTGTGCATCGACGCTCCCCATCCAACCTGACAGAGCATGTGAGGATCTGCAGAGAAGAATGGGAGAAATTACCCAAATACCGGTGTGCCAACCTTATAGCGTAATACCCAAGAAATCTTGAGGCTGTAATCGCTGCCAAAGGTGCCTCATCAAAGTACTGAGTAAAGGGTCTGAATATTTATGTAAATGTAATATTTCTGGGGGGTTTTTAATTACTTTGCAAAAATTTCTAAAAACCTGTTTTTGTTGGGGTTTTTATTATGGGGTATTGTAGATTGCTGGTAAAAAAATTGATCCATTTTACAATGCTGTAACGTAGAAAAATGTGGAAACAGTGAAGCGGTTTGAATACTTTCTGAATGCACTGTATGTTTAGTCTTTGGCAATTTGTTCATGTGGCTGTTATAAATAGATAATGTGATCGAAGCATATCTATTTCCAGAACTCGCGCAATTAGAGGCAATTCGAGCGGATATCGGTGAGTCAATGATGACTATTTCATAGAATTTTAGACTGTTAAGGACTGTTTAGGACGTTAAGTTTAGTTCTTTTAGCAATGTTTCTGAAATGTCCTCGTGCTTAAAGGAAAGACATAGTACGGGGTTTTTTTACAGTGAATTATTCAACGCATTATAATGAAAATATAAGCATGTGCATGAACGTTGATCACGTCGTAACATGGTTGGTCTATGCTATTGCTTCTGCCTTCTCGACTTTGGAAGATTCATGGATCAATGCGATCATCTAACTGAGATTTTTTTTTAAACATGTAACTTCTGCTGCTCCCTTTGAATAGATGCAGCATTGAATGATCTCATGTTTTTTTTAATTCAGTAGCTCCCTTCCCTTTATTTAGGCTCTGTTTGCTTACTGAAATATTGCTACTCATATTTGATGTTCACGTTAACATGCAGCTGACAGTCTCTACTTAATGTTTCTCTGCAATACATTCTTTGCTCATCTATATATGACTCGCACATCCTGCATCACACACCGCCATGCCTATCGAATTACCCCTAGACATTTTAAATTCGCATTTAAAATGCTGCTGGACATTTATACTGTGCACTCCTGAATGAAAGCGCCGTTCTGTGAGGCGTTGGTGTTACTTTTCGCTGTTATAGCACTCCCTCCGATAAGTTCAAACACTTACCCTCTATCGAACATGGTTAATCATTCAACCGACAATTCCCTTGTCATTTAATTCACGAAATTTTGCTTTAACTTTAATCGAATCACTTTATACCTTGCAGACATGATGAGATAGAGCGTTGAATATTTATGTGTCTAATTACCCCTGAAACGCATCAATAATCTGAATTCGTGGCCTTGCGTGCAGAGTCAATTTCTTCCCCACAATATGCGTAGTCTTACAATGTCCTTCGAATGATTTGGAAAAATTGTTTACTTAATTTCGTAATTATGTGATCATTTTCCCAGAGAAACTACTACGTATAAAGGATGCTGGTAAATAAAAGCTATCGTTAAATTTAATTTTTCAGTGCGATTTAATTGGTAATCTAGTTCCTTTGCGCGACTTCATAAAATGGCAATGGTGGCTTGACAATCCAGATTGATCTCTGCCAATTTCTGTTGCAACTAAATTTGATAAAATCTGGAATACTATGACACTTTCTCATTCTTCTACTAATCTCAGGGACCAATTTCGTCGCGAGGCCCGACACTATGTATGCTCGTCCAAAACAAGTTGAAGGAAAAGACCTTTAATGATCAGAAATAAATCAATGTAAGCATTATATCGCGAATAGGTGGTGTAGTTAATAATGAAGTAGATTTTCAAAGTCTACAGAGAGACTTAGGCCTTTTGGAAGGGTGGGCTGAAAGATGGCAGATGGAGTTTAATGCTGATAAGTGTGAGGTGCTGCATTTTGGTAGGACAAGTCAAAATAGGACGTACAGGGTAAATGGTAGGGAATTGCGGAATGCAGTGGAACAGAGGGATCTGGGAATAACTGTGCATTGTTCCCTGAAGGTGGAATCTCATGTGGATAGGGTGGTGAAGAAGGCGTTTGGTATGCTTGTCTTTATAAATCAGAGCATCGAATACAGAAGTTGGGACGTAATGTTAAAATTTTACAAGGCATTGGTGAGGCCGAATCTGGAATATGGTGTGCAGTTCTGGTCGCCAAATTATAGGAAGGATGTCAACAAAATAGAGAGAGTACAGAGGAGATTTACTAGAATGTTGCCTGGGTTTCAGCACTTAAGCTACAGAGAGAGGTTGAACAGGTTGGGTCTTTATTCTTTGGAGCGCAGAAGGTTAAGGGGGGACTTGATAGAGGTTCTTAAAATTTTAAGAGGGACGGACAGAGTTGACGTGGGTAAGCTTTTCCCTTTGAGAGTGGGGAAGATTCAAACCAAGGGGACATAACTTCAGAATTAAGGGACAAAAGTTTAGGGGTAACATGAGGGGTAATGTTTTTACTCAGAGGGTGGTGGCTGTATGGAATGAGCTTCCGGTGGAAGTGGTGGAGGCAGGCTCGATTTTATTATTTAAGAGTAAATTAGATAGGTATATGGATGGGAAGGGATTGGAGGTTTATGCTCTGAGAGCAGGTAGATGGGACTAGGTCGGAGAAAGTGTTCGGCATGGACTAGAAGGGCCAAACTCGC
Source organism: Rhinoraja longicauda (assembly GCF_053455715.1). Classification (NCBI taxonomy): domain Eukaryota; kingdom Metazoa; phylum Chordata; class Chondrichthyes; order Rajiformes; family Arhynchobatidae; genus Rhinoraja; species Rhinoraja longicauda. The sequence continues at coordinate 410,514 of NW_027601300.1, forward strand.
CTGTTTCCGTGCTGTAACTGTTATATGGTTATATGGTGTTATATGGTGTTATATGGAATATGCGGTTTTATTCTGAAGAACAAGCCAATCTCACGCTATCCCAAGTATGTTTGCTTCACAAATAACTTCAGAATAGATGAACACATTATTCCCAGCTTTCTCTAATTGAAGCTGAGCGGAATAGCATGGATATTCATTGGGATGCACCCTTCATCCAGTATTCACTTTATTATTTCTTAATATTTGAGTCAATGGCCATAAGAAATTGGGTGAGTTAAGGGAACATGCCAAACAATGGCAAAGGATTTTCCTGATTTTACATCTGAAATCTGACCAGAGAAAGGAATCTTGAATGATATAGGCATTTCCAAAAGTTAATACAGACCGTTTGAATTTCCATCCACCGCGAAATTAAAAAGTGAACTGTCATGTGCATGCATCTGAGCGCAGTTTTGTTAATAATCTAATTTCGTTTGGTGTCAAAAGTTTCAAAAATTCTTTTAAATTATCTTTCATATTAGCTATTTTTCAAATATTTCCGTAATAGTTATTCAATGCATCAGACAACCAATGATATTGCTGAATTGATTAAAAAATATCAGCACGCTTTCAGCCATTGCGAGGCCGTTTCAAGATTGGCGGTCAATGAGATTAGTCTAGGCCCCTTAAACACACGGACCACGTTTAACTCGAAGGACCTTCCTCGGCATTAAAGCCTAGGCGCGCCTAAGCCCCGACTTTGAGTATGATCAAGGGTGAGTCCCCGGTCGTTGCGCATGTACCTACTCCTTGGCATAGGCACTGACATTGAATGTGATCCTCATATGCAATTGACAGCATTAGAATAAACACTGATTTACATCAAGATTCCAGCATCTGCAATATCTTGTTTGATCTGCTTGCCTTCTTATGACCAAGGAATATTGCTTCAGTGCAACGGGATACTGATTTGTTCTGAGCACTGTTCGACTCACTGTGCAAACTAATTTTCAAACAAAACGCCCCAAGCCTTTGGTTTAGCAGATAACAGTCTGACTGTTTCCTATCAATCGATGCAAACTATTCGCTGTATTATTATCTCAGTATGTGTATGCATTTATTTGCAGAAATTAAAGCACTACAGAAAGCGAATGGTATGTATCAACTCAAAGATATAATAAGATTATTTTACTTCAACAAAGGAAGAAAATCTTTCTTTATATTTGATTCGGAAGCAGCTCCCAAATGAACGCGCACTTCCAAAGTTTGACGGCTGCGGTAGCGCAGCGGTAGAGTTGATGCTTTACAGCGAATGCAGCGCCGGAGACTCAGGTTCGATCCTGACTACGGGTGCTGCACTGTAAGGAGTTTGTACGTTCTCCCCGTGACCTGCGTGGGTTTTCTCCGAGATCTTCGGTTTCCTCCCACACTCCAAAGACGTACAGGTATGTAGGTTAATTGGCTGGGTAAAATGTAAAAATTGTCCCTAGTGAGTGTAGGATAGTGTTAATGTACGGAGATCACTGGGCGGCACGGACTTGGAGGGCCGAAAAGGCCTGTTTCCGGCTGTATATATATGATATGATATGACATTTCAGCTGCCGTCCAAAATATCGTGCTCAATTCCCATTATTAGCCTGGTCGCCCCTGAACATCTTGCCTAGAATATCGGTTCGGTGACATGTTTTCTCGCAAAGACATAAAATAAGGAATTCAAATTAATTTCTGGCTATAAGCGAAGTCTTACTTGTTTACGGGAATGTAAAAAACAATGTCATTAGGTTACTAAGTTCAAGGAGCAGAATTATGTAATTCGTTGCATCAAGCCTTCTCCGCCAATCAATTAGGCTGATCTATTTTCCCTCAATCCGATGCTCCTATCTTCTCACCATACACCTTGGCACCCTTACTCATCAAGAATCTGTCCATCTCCGATCCATTGCTTGGCCTCCACAGCCGTCTGTAGAAGTGAATTCCACTTTTTCCCCACCCTCTGCCTCAAGGATTTCCTCCTAGAAACATAGAAAATAGGTGCAGGAGTAGGCCATTCGGCTCTTCGTGCCTGCACCGCATCTCCTCATCTCCTTTTTCTAAAGCCACGTCCTTCTATTCTGAGCTCTGGCCTCTGATTCTAGACTGTTCCACTAGTGCAAACATCCTCTCTACATCCAGCCTACCCAGGTTTTTCATTATTCGGTTAGTTTCAATGAGGTTCCCACTCATCCTACTAAATTCCACGAGTACAGGCCCGTTGCCTTATGTTAACCCAATCATTTCTGGAATCATTTCCGTGAACCTCATCTGCGCCCTCTCCAACGACAGCGCAGCCGCTCTCTGATACGCGGCCCAAAACTGATTACAATGCTCCAACTGCGTTCTCAACAGTGTCCTTTAAGCCAGCAGCATTACATAGCGACATTTCTATTCTAGCTCTCTCCAAAGAAATTATATCATTGCATCCGCATTCCTTACTACCGATTCGACTTGCAAATTAACTTTGTGAGAATCCTACACCAGCATTCCCAAGTCCATTTGCACCTCCGATTTCTGAACTCTCTCTCTCTATTTAGAAAATACTCGACGCCTTTATTCCAACTACCATGACTCCACGCTTTGATATGCTGTGTTCCACCTGCTACTTTTCAGCCCCTTCTCCTAAGCTGTCCAGGTCCCTCTGAAGAGTCCTTCCTTTCTCTTAAAACCTCCAAATAGCTTAGTGTCATCTGCAAACTTGGCCACAAAGCCCTCTGTTCCCTCATCTAAATCATTGATAAACCTCGCGAACAGTACTTGCACCAGCACTAAACCCTGCGGAACACCACTGGTCCTTGGCAGAAAATAGGGAAAAGTATATTGCCACTCTTTGCCTTCTGCCATCCAGCCAACATGCTATCCGTGCTTGCATTCGCCTTCTCATATCTCCGGCTTTCATCTTCTTCAGCAGCCTCACGTGCGGCACCTACTCAAAGGCCTGCTGAAAATCCAGGTAAACCACGTCCACTCACTGTCTATCCTGCTATTTACTTCCTCAAATAATTCTAACATGCACGTCAGCAAGATCTCCCTTTCGCAAAACCATGCTAGTTACTTATATTGTCGAATATTTCTGGGAAAGTAGCGTAAGAGATGACCGGAAAACCATATTGAAATGGAGCAATATCAGATTCCAAATGTGCAGGAAGGACAGGGTCCCGAAACGTCTCCAGAAACGTTTCTTTTCTACAGAGATGCTGCCTGCTGAGGTACCCCAGCACTTTGGGTCTACCTTTAGAGTATACCAGCATCTGCAGTTCCTTCTTACAGTAGTCCGAAGAAGGGTCACGACACGAACCGTCACTTATATCATTTCTCCAGAGATGCTGCCATACTCGCTGTATTACTCCAGCACTTTGAGTCTATCTTCGGTGTAAACTGGCATCTGCAGTTCCATCCTATCAAATTCTGAATGGTCATTTAATTTAAGGTTGCGGCCTTTAAAAGCAAATGTTGTCTATTTTCAATTGAGTATACAGTACGTGATGAATTATATATCAATGATCTAGCGGCGTTCTCGATCTCTGTTGCTATTTATGTTTTTTTAATCTCTTGGGACCCGTATTCATTCCATACCTCAGAACCGCGCTGGGTGGTTGATCGCTGTATTTTTCCCTGTGCTGATATTTGGCAGCAGCATCGGAGATGGGTGGGGTGGTACTTGGGAGAAGGTATATCAGAGACTTGATGGCGGAAATGTAATTGTTGCGAATGCTTTCAAAGGCTGCATTTATTTGATGTACGGGATAATCGGCTTCTATATTCTTATCGAGTATGCAATAAGGAAAACGTTGTTGGAGATGCAGCTCTGTACAAAACCCAGGGAATGTTTTCAACGGGATCTTCAACTATATGCGGATGAATCTATTGCAATCTTATTTATGAGAATGTAGACGATGATTAGAAAGTCAACAGTTGATGTGTATCTTTAATTCTTATTTGACATATATTTTAATTATCAGCACAAGCTTTTATTGAGGCAAATTAAACTTTGATTTGAGAAGTAAAGATATGTGGAAACGGTTTTTTAAATCCGCATAACTGATAAAAGAATGGTTTAATCTTTCAGAGATGAAAGAAAACTGCGCAACAGGTGAATTGATTTCCACGTGTTTATTTTCCAATCCATTCCATTGTGTCTTTCACGAATTGGATCAATATTCTGAAACAAAAAGGCACCTGTTAATTAATCTCAGATCATGAATGCTTTCACTTATTGAACCTACCAATGTCTCTCACGTAGATTCAGTAACTTAAAAGCAAATGGATTAATCTCTCTATATCCATATAGTACTAAGCCTCTCGGGTTTTTTGTGTTTATGTGTTTGTCCATGCCCTCTACACAGCCAAAACGGTACACGATACCGCGACAATTTTAGGCCTACCTTACCATTGCCCAGGGGACGCTTTAAAACAAGTTTCGTTCAAATTGGTGTCATATTTTTAAAGTTAGAGAGATTTTAAAGTTTAAAAATTATCTAGTTACCTTTTAAGCCGATATCATTATGGTCTTCAGCGTGTGACGTCACATTGGGACCCCGCACGATTGCCAGCCAATGAGGGAGGGGGGCCAGGGATTCCCGGCCAATAATCTGACTTTAACAAAGGGGGAGTGGGGGGATTAGCGTGGGGAGGGGAGGGGGAGGTGGAGGGGATGGGGGAGTGGAGGGGATGGGGGAGTGGAGGGGAGTGGGGGGAGGGGTTGGGGCCGTGTGGGGAAGGAGGGATGTGGCGGGGGAGGTGGGGAGCGGAGGAGAGGTGGGGAGTGGAGGGGGAGGTAAGGAGTGGAGAGGGTGGGGGAATGGAGGGGAGAGGGAATGCAGGGGGTGGCAGTGGGGGCTATATGGTGCGGGAAGTGTGGGTGGGGGGAAGTGGGGGGTGTAGGGATGAGAGGGATGGGGGAGTGGGTGAAGGGGGGAGGAGGGATGGAGGGGTGAGAGGGGAAGGAGTGGGTAAGTGGGGAGAGGGAGGGGGATAGAGTGGCTCATGTTCTAATATAGGATGATGTGGGGGCCTGACTGGTTCCCGGGTTGAGAGAGGGTGAGGGTAGTGGAGGTGGGGGTTTGGGGGAGTGGAGGGGCAGTAGGGGAGTGGAGAGGTGGAGTGGGGGTGGGGGGAGGGGAGGTGGGTGGAGTGGGCGTGGTGTAGGGGGTGGGGAGTGGGCGTGGTGGGAGGGGTGGGGAGTGGGAAAGGGGAGGTGGAAGTGGGGGTGGGGTAAGGGGGATGGAGTGGGTGAGTGGGGGTGAGGAGGAGGGATAAGGGGCATTGCGTGGGATGGTGAAGGTGCGAGACCAATACTGGAGAGGCTTTGGGTCCACGGCTCGCTCTGGCTGCAGCGCTGGGGCCACGGAGCCGAGATGAGTGGCACACACTCCTCTTCCCTGTCCCCCCACTACGAGGAATGGAACCAACTGGTCCACTTGGTCGAGTGTATTACTAAAACTCTCCTATTGTTTGTTTGTTTGTCGCTTTGTCAGTTTGATTGTACGCACCCGAAATACAGCCAAAGCGGCACACGACGGCGCAGCAATGTTAGGCCAACCTTACTCACCATTGGCCTGCGGTTCAAATGGCTATTATATTTTTAAAGTAATTCACTTTTTAAACATTAAAAATCACCTTTTCACACTTTAAAAAGTCAATTTTCTCCTTGCCGTGCCCAAGATGGCCGCGGAATGCGGGACGCGCCTGAGTGTCGGGAGGGGCGGCCAATGAGCGGGGAGCGAGGAGAGCTCTCCTGCTGCCGGCCACGGCGATGGCTGCCCAGGGTCGGGATGAGTGGCTACCTCTCCCGTTTCCTCTCCCCTCCTCGCCCGCCCCCGGTTCCGGGGGAGTTGAGGGTGGATGGAGTGGGTGAGTGTCGTCAGTTGCGAGAGGGTTGCCGGGCGCGCAGGAGAGGTTTGGACCAAACGGGTCCACGCCCGTCTAGTAAGTCAATAAATATCTGAAATCATATTGGTTGACCATTAACAACATTTCACATGACATATAACAGTAGAAATCGGCGAAGAGCTATATTTTCCAGAACGCTTATTGCTGTATCACGCACACAGAATACTGCAACAAACACTGTTATTTGGATATGGCAGTTTCCGTTCCGTGCCAGCAAGGCGAACGAGTACAAAGTTTTGATCAAAGCAGCACTTGTTAAAGATTGGCCAGAATGAACAACAACAGAACTGCCCTGATGGAGCTATCTTTGAAGGAAATTGAGGAAAGTTAGATCAAACAACTTGAAGGAATTGTTGTCACATTTTGACCGGCACAGTTGCGCAACGGTAGATTTGCTGTCGTACAGCGCTGACCCTCTACGTTACTCGAGCATTTTGTGTCTATCTTCGATATATACCAGCATCTCCAGTTCCTTGCTGCACGTCTTTAACCCTTCGCCACACAGTTCCGAATGTTTTCGTTGATCAGTGATATTTAACGACATTCGAAGTTGGCATAAACAGCTCGAAAACATTATATACCAAATATAGTGTTATATGACAATAGACAATAGACAATAGGTGCAGGAGTAGGCCATTCAGCCCTTCGAGCCAGCACCGCCATTCAATGCGATCATGGCTGATCACTCTCAATCAGTACCCCGTTCCTGCCTTCTCCCCATACCCCCTCACTCCGCTATCCTTAAGAGCTCTATCCAACTCTCTCTTGAAAGCATCTAACGAACTGGCCTCCACTGCCTTCTGAGGCAGAGAATTCCACACCTTCACCACTCTCTGACGTTATGTACAAATTTCGATGCTATGTGATACAGTGCACAATAAATCCCTCTTCGCAAAGTTGCTCCTTCTGCACTTAGATATGCGAAACAGCCTTTCCGTTGCAACTTAAACATTAATGTAAAAATCCCATTTGACTCGACATTACACCGAAACATGTCGATATCTTGGAAGCTTCAACTACCGGGTCATCGATTACTTTCAAGAATGATATCCGTTCTCGTACAGACTCGCTACTCACCTATTCATTGTAGTTACTGCATGCCATATACCCACATATATCTCCCCCATATCGATAAATTACGTATAATTACGAGTAACTGGTTTTCTTACGAAGAGTTAATACGCATCTCAAAAGTCTGAAACATAATCCGCTCGAAACTCAATCACTAAAATTACTTATTGGGCTCGAATCGTTCCCTGATCAAATAAAAACAAATGCGTTTTTTTATTTCCAGCATAAAGAAAACCGTCTAAACTGCCTTCAGTACATTCTCTCGGAATTCTTAAACTGCAAACAGGAAGCATCAGTGAACGGCAGCTGTTGAAATCCGGAGATCCTTTCGGTAGATTTCATTACCCGTTCTCTCAACTAGGCCCATCAACGAAGAGTCCCCAGTTCACGGCAACATTTTGCATTTCAGGATTATTCACATCCCTACTTGAGATCTTTAACTCTATTTAAAAATCATTGTGCATTTGCCTTCCTTTTATCGCTCCGAATGTTATCTTGACGTTCATAATGTGACTACCTTCAATGCAGAGCTGGATGAGAATGATTGATCGATCTTATATTTCAGACGAAGATAAGCTGTCAGCCATTCAAAGAGACATAGGTAAGTTACTCCAATGAAATGTAAAGTACTTAAGACTAATGTTGAATTTATGGGAGTACATTTCAACAAGGTGTACTCAAGCCAGGTGCAATTGACTGAAAGGAACCTTTGAGTGTATCTTTAACATGTCATTGCTTCCATGTTCACAGTGCAACTGTTGCGTATGAAAGATAAAGGTACAAGCGATCCATCCAAATACGATGTTTGACTAATATTTTGTCATGTGATGAAATAAGACGGGTCAAAAATTAAGCGGGATATTGCTGATAAAACAACAACAAAGAGAATGCTATAAAATAAAACAAAGAAGTCACCGAATGAGGAGAATGTGTGATAAGTTTAGTCACAACTTAATTGTTATGTATTAAATATATAAAGAGACGTCTTACCACCTTGATAAAGAAAATAAAAAGCATTAATAATCAGTAAAACGTTTTACAAAGGGGCAGAACTCGAATAAAATAACAGTTATAAAGTTGTCCGTTTAGACACCAGTGTTGACTATCGGTTAAGGGGAACATGGAGGGGGTGCAGATCCTCATTATTTCAACATAGCAAAGATGCAAATAATGTAGTAGAGTGCAAATTTTGAAGCCCTGAAATGAAGAATTGAAAACCAATGAGAATTCTACGGATTTTCATTGGTTTTGCAGTGCTTACAAAGTGTGAGTGTGAACATTTCATGCATCGTTACCACGGCGGGCGGTGAGAGCTGCAAGTCACAGCTGCTGCATAAATAAGTGTGCAACAAAAGCTAAATTAATATAATTTAATCTTATTATATTTCATTTAATTAATGCGCGGGATCTTTTCTTTAGAACTTGAAGAACTTCGTCGGCAGAATAGTAAGCTACATTATGCGATGACCACAATTTCCACCAACCATTTTCTTTTCCTGTAGCATTGAGCATGACTGTAACGTTGAAGCACTGATACTTATATATTTATATATACCCATAAATTAGAAATCACAGTTAAAATTCTTCAGTGCAAAACGTGAAGTGTTTGACTCAATGGCAAAGAATGGAAATGCAAATAGATAATAACGTTCAATTTGTTTTGAGGTTCGTTGAAATAAAACAACATTCACCCCTTGGATTCATCAGGTTACATCAACACAAATTCTCCCAACAGAGAAAACATGCCAATATTGATCACAATCAGCACCAGGAAGGAGCTAATGTCATAGTCTGAATTTCAATGGGCCGTAACTTAACTAAATATATCGGAAATATACCTGGCCAAAGTATATCGACAATGGAGATTGGCTGAGGGGGGGGGCGGGGAAATAAAAGCATGAAAATGCATGTCAGTGTCAATTCCTCGCAATTGCATCAAATGTTACCAGAGTAACACTTCGTTAACACAAGTGCGGAAAATTAATTTTCATTAAAAAATATGCAGTAATTTTGATGTTTCCTTTCAGGTAGATCCGTGCAGGAGTGCGGTAAGAACGTTAAAACAAATTAAAGATAAATATAACTTCAAACTAAGACTTCCTTTACGCCTCATTTAACTGTCCGTTTATATATTTTCAGAGAAAGACCTTCATGCAGCCAAATCAGGCACGTAAATATAAAATGACTAGGAAAACAGACAAAGTGTACTTCCCGATAATGTCAGAGAATGGTTAGCAAGGCACGAGAACACATCTCGGACAATAGCCACTATCGTGATCTTAATTAATTCGTTTGATACATGTTGTCTCACGATCCACAGAAGTTCATCACGGACAATAATTAAGCACAAGCAACTTTAGCATTATTCCCATGATATTTCCCCAAGAACAATATTGAGCTCAAATATAAAAAATGTCTCCCTTTGGATTCCATGCTACATATCTCAATCATCCAATCCTGGAGTGCAATATACGCAGTGCAATCGATACGCAAACACCTAAAATCAGACTTATACACATAATGTTGCACAGCCATAAGAAAAAATGTCATTGGCACAACGTCGAAAAGAACTGACAGAATATTTCTCCTTTGCTATTATAATGTATTGTGGTTGGCATGTTATACGAATTGTAGTATTAACATATATGTGGTTCATTGAAAATACGGAGCAACGGTATTGAATTAAAAATAGAAGCTATGAAAATGGTTGCTTTGTCATTTCAGAACTTGAAAATGTTAAAAATGCGCTGAAGACAGCAAGTAAGGGATTACTACCGATGGCTACGGAAATTTAAACCCAATATACTGTACGTGTAAACTTGGGAGATCAGCGTAGAATTTATATGCATCTGCAAGAGATTGGTTACAGAGAAAAAACAGCACGAACTAAATGAGAGATTGATTTAAGAGATAGCATGAAAACAATGGGCGGAAATGCGTCAGTCCATGCCGTTAGGAAATAAACGACGAAATCGCAAATCTTTCAATTTATCTACAGATTGTCTGAAGTGCAATATCATTGCCGTAAAAATCGACAAATCTATATGAACTTTTATTTAAATGGTCGAACTCAGTAAACCATTCACCCTGTTACTCTGGTGGCAATGGATTTCTAATAAATGAGAACCAATTGTCTAATCCCCCCATCGTCAAAGCGCCTACTAATGGCGTCATGCACGATTCGCAAATAAAAAGAATATGTCAGAAACGAAACGAAAGTTGAACTTTGAATTCAGTAACTCTACATTCGCATTTATATGCAGAAAATCTACATTTATCGGGTTAACCCATTCATCCAGAATTTCTTTCACGTCACTGTCGAGATAGATATATTTATGGCGTAAATATTTATTACTATTGGCGGAACATGACTGAGATTCGTTTTGCGGCCGATATTAATATATTTTACTTTCCTCGCAGTATTTTCCAAGGACTAACACTTCCATGGATTCTTCAAAAATGTATCCTGTTATATATATATATATATATATATAGAGAGAGAGAGAGAGAGAGAGAGAGAGAGAGAGAGAGAGAGAGAGAGAGAGAGAGAGAGAGAGAGAGAGAGAGAGAGAGAGAGAGAGAGAGAGAGAGAGAGAGAGAGAGAGAGAGAGAGAGAGAGAGAGAGAGAGAGAGAGAGAGAGAGGGAGAGAGACAGAGAGAGAGAGAATGAGAGACCGAGCGAGAGCAAGAGCGAGAGCGAGAGAGCGAGAGAGCGAGAGAGAGAGAGAGAGAGAGAGAGAGAGAGAGAGAGAGAGAGAGAGAGAGAGAGAGAGAGAGAGAGAGAGAGAGAGAGAGAGAGAGAGAGAGAGAGAGAGAGAGAGAGAGAGAGGAGAGAGAGAGCGAGAGAGAGAGAGAGAGAGAGAGAGCGAAAGAGAGAGAGAGTGAAGAGAGAGAGAGAGAGAGAGAGAGAGAGAGAGAGAGAGAGAGAGAGAGAGAGAGGGAGAGAGGGAAAGAGAGAGCGAGCGAGAGCGAGAGCGAGAGCGAGAGAGCGAGAGAGCGAGAGAGAGAGAGAGAGAGAGAGAGAGAGAGAGAGAGAGAGAGAGAGAGAGAGAGAGAGAGAGAGAGAGAGAGAGAGAGAGAGAGAGAGAGAGAGAGAGAGAGAGAGAGAAAGGGTTGCCACTCTAATTGGCTGTGTACAAATATGTTCAGTAATTAATTAATAAAAAGTTAGATCTGTCATGACTAAACTGGATATGAGAATTAAGGAGAACTGTGCGGAACAAATTATATGCAGTGTCAAGCACCGCTCTTGGATTTACCCTTGGCAAACCCTTCGCAAACCTAATTGAACTGGAATGAACTCTGAAATATTTGTATCATGAACCTCGAAATTCTTTCATTTTTGTTGTTCTTCAATGTAAAGGAAAATGATCAGAAAACGTACTAACATCGACATTTTATCCCAAAAGAGACTGATTTGAAAGCCAAAGATGACGGTAATTAACACGAAAACAGTTTGTAATGCTGTTTAAATGCAAATTTCGATCTATGAAATTTCAATTTTTGCAAGCTAAAAGTTGACCAATATTTTTAATGGCATTTTCACCTCAGAACTTCAGAAACATGTAAAGATTGACGGTGAGTAATAACAACATGCCCCACGATGGTTCGCTGATTGATCTTGGAAACATGCCGAAATTATAACGTCTCAATTCACACCTCTTTGAAAGTTATTAAAAATGTTGGAGATAGATGAGCCAATTTAGGCAATACCGAATTTCCCACTCTCCGGCCTTGCAGGGGAACCAACCTGTCAATGCTGCTAATTGTAATCTATTCGGTCACCGAATTGCAATTGCTCATGTCGCGAGTTCAAGGTTTCAAGGCCAGTTTATTATCACATGTGCCAGTTAACGTACAGTGAAATTTGTGGTACCACACATTCATACTAAGTGAAAAGCAACAAGACACGCACAGCCATAAAAATAAAAGTTTACACAAACATCCATCACAGTAGACTCTACATTCCTCATTGTCATGGAAGGCAATAAAGTTCAATCTCTTCCTCTTGTTCGCCCGTGTTCGAGGCAGGCAAATCTTCCGCAGTCCCTGTAGATCAAATCCCCTGCAGCCGACGATCGAAGCTCCCGTCGGGGTGATCGAAACTACCGCGTCGAGGCGTTTGAAACTCTCTCCACGGCATGGAGCTCCCGAATCGGCCTCTCCTTACCAGAGACCGCGGGCATCACGTTGTTAGTCCACAGGCCCCGCGGTTGGAGCTTCGATCGTCGGCAAAGGGATCGCAAGCTCCACGACGTTAAAGCCCCGTAGACTCCCGCGGCGAGTCAGTATCCAGGAAAGGCCGCCAACTCCACGAAGTTGGGCCGCAGTAATGATGGAGGTACCATACGGTACAAATTCGCATCTCCTTCGAGAAAAGAGACTGAAAAAAAGTTCGCAAACAACGAAAAGCGAACATGAGGGAATAGAAGAGAAACGACCACAGCATAAGAAATGTTGTGCTCAACTGTAGGAGAAGAGAATAAACGGATATCAAAGATAAGAACAGTATGACATTTCATCTTAGTCAATTGTTGCTTTAATGCATGTTGTTTCAATTTTCAACCTTGCAGAGGAACAGATACGTGAAACACAAGAGGGTAAAACACTTAGTTTTCATAAATTTTCAACTATCGTTTCTGTGGCTGGTACCAATATAGTGCGAATGCTGTGAAGAAATGCTGCTATTGTGTTTGTGCCAGACATCAGTTACCATGGTGGCAGCCTCCAGTGTTCTACTTAGGGTGTATGAAGGACCCGTCATTAGCATATTGGATTACGAGGAAGCATTGAGGGACCGGTGAGCTATTCCTGGTCCCTGCGATCTTGTAGTTTTCTGTGCAATTCAAATTATTCTTACAATGTGATTGGGCTGAATGATAAGTGGCGGTTCTCTGACGAATTGTCGATTAACTGCACTGCGCATCAGAGTGGACACGCCATTCAGCGGCGCACTGAACATCATTGAATTTCAAACCAAGTGACAATAGACAATAGACAATAGACAATAGGTGCAGGAGTAGGCCATTCAGCCCTTCGAGCCAGCACCGCCATTCAATGCGATCATGGCTGATCACTCTCAATCAGTACCCCGTTCCTGCCTTATCCCCATACCCCCTCACCCCGCTATCCTTAAGATAGTGCGAAGACAAATGTCGACCCATGCTGTCAGCATTCATGCCAGTTAACTTTTTTGTAAGATTTAAGTCCAAAACCTAAAAGCACGGAACCTACCCTCTTCCCCACCCTTTCCGCAGCCAGACCACATTCTGTTGATTGATGTCTCTCGACTACGTTTAAAATATGAATAAATGTGTATTATAATTTACATAATGGTTTAATCAACGTACATATAATGACCGTCCTTCAAAAAAAGTTAGATGTTTTCTTTAGCTGAAATATTCAAATTGTTCAATCGGATATGTTTGCAAAGGACTTCAGACAAAGACAAGAGGTTTCTGCCTGTTGAGGCCTGATCAGATGCAGTCTGTTACTCCTCGGGTTCAGGCCATTGCAGTGCACCTCACTAGATTTTGAGAATTACACAGCTGAAATTAGATCATTTTCCGACCGTGTCAGTCTTAATTTTTTTATATTAAATATTTACTTTATCGTAAAAGTTGCAAGCGGTACACTTTTTCTACAAACAAACATTTGATTGGAACTTTAATTGTTATCATTGAGCGAATAAATAACGAGTGATATATTTCCTAGAACGTAAGAAAATAGAAGCGATTCGACTGAACGTTGGTAAGAACACTCATTTCCCATATATTTTATTGCTTCGGTTAGTTACGTGAAAGCAATTCCCATTGTTTTATCGATTAATCTAAGCTTCAACCACATTTTCAATAGGATGGAATTTCACTACAGATACAGATACTGATACAGAGCCTCTATTTTTCATTCGGTACCGAGGTACCGAACGAAATTACGTTACTAGCAGTCACACAAAAAAAAGAAACACAAGACACATAACCCCAACACAAACATCCATCACAGTGACTCCAAACACCCCCTCAATGTGATGGAGGCAACACAACTTCCGCTCTCTTCCCCACGCCCAAGTCCCCGCGGCCGAGCCGCACCGGGCGCTGAAACATCCCGCGGCCGAGCCGGGCGATGGAAGGCCCCGCGGCCGTACCGTGCCCAGCTAAGTCCCGCGGCCGAGCCGCGTCGGGTGATGGAAGGCCCCGCGGCCGAGCCGCACCAGCGATGTAAAGTCCCGCGGCCGAGCCGCACCAGCGATGTAAAGTCCCGCGGCCGAGCCGCGCCGGGCGACGGAAGGCCCCGCGGCCGAGCCGCACCAGTGATGTACAGTCCCGCGGCCGAGCCGCGGCGGGCGATGGAAGGCCCCGCGGGCGATGGAAGGCTCCGCGGGCGATAGAAGGCCCCGCGTTTTTAAAAAAACTAAATAACTGAGTCAACAGATCACAACGAATATGTTTTTTATGCATTGCGCAATCACTTCCACCGGTGGCGCCTCGCCAACAGTCTGTCTTTTCGACTTCTTGTTACTTTTTGTGTGTTTTCCAAGTGTGTGTTAATGTTCTCTGGTTTGCTTTATGTGGGTAGTGGGGGATGGGGTCGGGGAAAACTTTTCTCAATCTCTTACCTTGCCGGAGATGCGATTGTGTTCCGTATCGTAATTCCGGTCGCTCTGCGGCCAAATATCATGGAGCTGGAGGCCTTACTCGAAACTGACTTTGAGCCCCACCCACCGCGGGGCCGCGGACTTACCATCGAGGTCTGCAATCCCTTCCCTGGGATCGACGCCTCAACCACGGCCTGCGAACTTCAGCATCGAGGAACTCGCAGTCTCGGGTGCAGACTGATGTCGGGAAGCTCCTAGTCGCCGAAGGTTCGACTAGCCGCGACCCGGGGAGCTGAGATCCTCCCGATGCGGTACCGATGCGGAGGGCTGCGGGAGCCAAAACCTCCCCGACAACGGAAGGTTCGAGTGCTCCGATCGCGGGAGAACAAAGGAGGGAAAGAGATTCAGCGTTTTTGTTGCGTTCCAACACAGTGAGGAATGTGGGCGAGTCGCTATGGTGGATGTTCATGTTAAACATTTATTGTGTTGTTGTTGCTTTTTATTGGTACGACTGTATGGCAAATCAAATTCCTCGTATATTGCAAAAAGATACTTGGCGAATAAAGTACTATTATGATTATGATTATGAGTAATATAGGCTACTCAGAAATATTATTGACAATATAACATGTAAAACTCTGCCTCTTATATTGCAGAGGAACTACTTCGTCGTCAGGAAACAGGTACAATAATTCTTTAAACAGATTTGAAAGAGGCAAAATAGTAAGATATTAAAATAATCGTACTGTACCTCTCATCTGTTGTACGAAATGATATTTAGTTCTCCATGAACTCACCAAGACAATCAGAGAAATAATATATAACGTTGCAAACGACAATGAAAATTACCGTCCATCAAAATGCAAAGCACAAAACGCCGGCAATATCAAAGTTAAGTTAAAACTTCTACAACACGGTGGTTGCATCAGCCATTTTCTGTGGAGTGGCCTGTTGAAGCAACAGCATCTCAGCGGCGAACGGGAAGAGATTTGACAAGCTGGTCAGGAAGGCCAGCTCTGCCCTAGGTTGCCCCCTCGACTTAGTACAGGCGGTGGGAGAGAGGAGGATGATCGCAAAGTTAACATCGCTGCCGGACAACGACTCCCACCCCATGCAGGACACTCTCACTGCACTGAGTAGTTCCATCAGTGACAGACTCCTTCACCCCAAGTGTGTGAAGGAGAGATATAGAAGGTCCTTCCCTCCCGCTGCTGTGAGACTGCACAACCAGCACTGCTCCCAGTAGACGAGTCAACAGTAACGGTTAGGGAATACACAGTAAATTGATGACAAGTTATCCTTGTCTTTACTTTTATTTATAATGAATGATCTCTTGCTATCCACTTTGCTGCTGTAACACTGTAAATTTCCCCGATGTGGGACAAATAAAGGAATATATAAGTTATGTAACCTAAATTCTCGGAGAAAATCAGTTCCTCTCACTCATACTTGTACGCCAAGTCATCCACACCTGTCAGATGTCCGGGCAGTGGCGCTTAACTGTGGAGTTGATTACTGTTACATAACTTCCATGTAATCGCTGAGGACAACGTGCGGAAGAATAGCTATGTAACAGTAATCTATTCCACAGGTAACCAATAGAATAACTGGAATTCTGTGTAAGCAGAATTTAGGCAGCGATGCCAATTTAGGCAGAATGTTATTCCCATTGTATTGCTCGGACCTCTTTACTTCTCGGTTTCCTTTCCCCGTGAAACCAACGGCACATTTAGAACTTTATTTCAAAAGTACTTTCGTTGAGCACTGTGAACTTGATTCCCGTGACAACTCAAGATTTTGTCCAATAATAGGTTTATTTTTCAAAGCGATCATAAGAATCCATGAGAACGATGTAGCTTCACGCTGATAATAATTTGCGAACCTTTAAAAGCAATTTATAATAGTAAAGTCACAAAGATAATATGCAATGCCAAGCTTTAAGGTGTAATACATGCACAAAAAGTCAGAAAATAAGGAGGTAAGCAGGTTGTATATTCGACTCAAGACACTGACAGCAGGACCGATATGGATTTAACAACATTGTGAGATGGATGCTGACGGACATTAAATCCTGTTCCCAATATTCGGTTGATTGGGTCCAACATATAAATGTGAATGCAAACACATAGATTCATTAGCGTTCGGCATTTCGATTATCCGCTCTGAATGGTGACCATTCAGTGACATATTTCATTACAATTTCAATGCACTCAGCCAAGCAATACGCACCCATGCAGGGAAAATCGATCAAACCTAAACGACACCAATGTGTCCCTAATTATTGCTATACCTGAAATTAAAGTCTGCTTACTTAAATCAGTCAACGGATATAGATATTCAGCGGAATTTAAAGGGAAAGTTGCAGCCGTTCAGATTTAGTTTCCGTTTCCGGCTACAATTTCAGGTTAGAAATTGATCGCATGCTTCGTGATTAGAAATATTTGTGCTACACAACATTTCAAAGGTATCACGAAATGCTGGAGTAACTCAGCAGGTCAGGCAGCATCTAGGAGAGAGGGAATGGCTGACGGTTCGGGTCGAGACCCTCCTTCAGTCTGACGTCACCCATTCCCTCTCTCCCTGATTCTGCCTGACCTGTTTCTACCCGACCTTGGCCAGCTCCTCTCTCATGCCTTCATAGTCCCATTTGTTCAACTGCAACACTGACATTCCTGGTTTACCCTTCTCCCTCTCAAATTGCAGATTAATACTAATCATATTATGGTCACTACCTCCAAGCGTTTCCTTCACCTTGAATTCCCATATTAAATCTGGTTCATTGGACAACACTAAATCCAGAATTGCATTCTCTCTGGTAGGCTCTAGTACAAGCTGCTCGAAGAAACAATCACGGAGGCACTCTACAAACTCCCTTTCCTGGGGTCCAGAACCAACCTGATTTCCCCAGTCTACCTGCATATTGAAATCCCCCATAACTACAGTGGCATTACCTCTGTTACGTGCCAATTTTAACTCCTGCTCCTAACTTACACCCTATATCCAGGCTAGTGTTTGGGGGTCTGTCGATAAATTCCATTAGTGTATTCTTACCTTTACAGTTCCTCAACTCTATCCCCAGTGACTCTACATTGTTAGATTCAATCTCACCCCTCGCAACGGACTGAATTCAATCCCTCACCAACAGAGCTACCCCGCCTCCTCTGCCCACCTGCCTGTCCTTTCTATAAGACGAAAAACCCTGAATATTCAGTTCCACAGCCACGTCTCTGTAACCCCACAATGTTACACCTACCAATCCCTAACAGAGCCTCAATCCCATTCACTTTACTTCTTATACTTCGCTCATTCATAAACATTACTTTTATTACTTTGCTCATCTCAGCTTCCACGTCGATTCCTATTACATTTGGCCATTGTCTCCTATTGCTCCGCGAGCTTTCTGTCCCGTTAATTCTGGGGTGTTCCTTAATTATTCTTATACTCTCTTTTCCTTTAACTCCATCCTTGTCTATCCTATTTAAAACAATTTTCATTTTGGGTACATGCGGGGGAAATGCATTGCTATTTAAAATAGCAAATTTCGGCAATCAGAGCGACGGTAATATAATGCCATTTACACCTTTAAGGAAAAATGTCGAACCCCGCACTTCTATCCCCTCGGATTAACACTCTCGTAACAACATGATATTGTATGCTCCTTTTTTTTAAATATCAACCATTCTTTCACTGCGTGCAATTAAATTGGATCGTTTACTTGCACTTCAGAACTGAAGAAATTGCGAAAGCAGCTGAGCGAAGAAGGTAAAGGAAGTTAATCCAACAACGATAAACTACAAACCAGCTCAACATCGGTATCAAAAATGATAACATTAACATTGTTTTGCAATGCTATGCTAAGGCGCATTTTCTCTGCTCCTGAATACATTCTAAATTTCCATAACGAAATAAAGGTGAAACATTTGTAAGATTGAGGTATTTAATATTTTACTGAAGGATTTTATAATTCGTTTAAAAATCGTAAAGGTGACAATTTTAGTAATACACATTAAAATGACAATTAGCACCAGTAAAATATGGCCCATCGCTGAATGCCTGTGTGTATTGCATTTATCTCATTTTCAATGCGAAAGTGGTGGTGATCCAGGCTTTCATATTTCTGGACCCTATATAATAGCACTATTGCGATCACACTTTACCGAAGAGACTCCAATGCTTTCATCCAGCAACGATTAAAGTATCACACAATGTTTACGGTACAGTGGTCATGATTAAATCATGAGGAGCATTGAGGAGATGATGCAATTCGTTTAGTGATTTGTAAAAATATAACATTCGACACAGAACGGCGTCAAATTTGCTTTCCCCTGCTCTTTTCCTCGAAGAGCAGTGAATCCAGAAACGCTGAACATGATTTTAAGGCGAAAATAAATTTTGATAATTGCGCAGGTTGAACTATTTTAGGAATGGAGAAGTTCAGGTTATAATCAACTCAATTTTTAATTTCTTAAATAATGGAGCAATACGGCTCGCAATTCCTAGGTTCGTCCTTCGCTGTTGATCATCAGTTCTATTACATGCTGTGTTGGAAACAACATTTGTGTTACTGTCTGTACTACCTATATGCAGTCACTGTATCTCCCAATGCTTACATTGGCAGATTGCATAGGAAAATCATTGCAGATGCTGATTCAAATTGAAGTTGGACGCAAAATGCTGGAGTAACTAAGCGGGTCAGGCAGCATCTCAGGAGAGAAGGCATGGGTGACGTTTCGGGTCGAGACCCTTATTCAGACTGATGTCAGGGGAGGGGGCGAGACAAAGATAGGATGTAATAGGAGACAGGAAGACAGTGGGATAACTGGGAAGATGATGGGAAAGAGAGGGACAGAGGAACTATCTGAAGTTGGAGAAGTCGATGTTCATACCGCTGAGGTGTAAACTGCCCAAGCAAAATATGAGATGCTGTTCCTCCAATTTGCGCTGGGCCTCACTATGACAATGGAGGAGGCCAATGACGCACTGGGAGTGGGAGGGGGAGTCGACGTGCTGAGCCACCGGAAGATCAGGTCGGTTAAGGCGGACTGAGCGAAGGTATTGAGCGAAACGATTGCCAAACCTAAGTTTGGTCTCGCCGATGTGGATAAGTTGACATATAGAACAGTGGATACAAAAGATAAGGTTGGAGGAGGTGCAGGTGAACCTCCATCTGAAATAACGGATACAATAGATGAGGTTGGAGGAGGTGCAGGTGAACCTTGTTAACCTGCACCTCCTCCAATCTCATCTATTCTAACTGCTGTTTCAGATGTCAACGTCTCTATTTCGGCGAGACCAAACGTAGGCTCGGCGATCGTTTCGCTCAACGCCTTCGCTCAGTCCGCCTTAACCAACCTGATATCCCGGTGGCTCAGCTCTTCAATTCCCCCTCCCACTCCCAGTCTGACCTTTCTGCCATGTGCCTCCTCCATTGTCATAGTGAAGCACAGCGCAAGTTGGAGAAACAGCATTTCATATTTCACTTGGGCAGTTTACACCCCAGCGGTATGAATATTGACTTCTCCAACTTCGGATAATTCCTCTGTCCCTTTCTTTCCCCTCCCCTTATCAGCTTTCCCACTGCCTTCTCGTCTCCTACTGCACCCTCTCTTTGCCCCGCCCCCTACCCTGACATCAGTCTGAAGAAGGATCTCGACCCGAAACGTCACCGATTCCTTCTCCTCTAAGATGCTGCCTGGCCCAAGTTCGGAAAAGGGGACGTACAACGAGATCTGGGTGTCCTAGTGCATCAGTCACTGAAAGGAAGCATGCAGGTACAGCAGGCAGTGAAGAAAGCCAATGGAATGTTGGCCTTCATAACAAGAGGAGTTGAATATAGGAGCAAAGAGGTCCTTCTGCAGTTGTACAGGGCCCTAGTGAGACCGCACCTGGAGTACTGTGTGCAGTTTTGGTCTCCAAATTTGAGGAAAGATATTCTTGCTATTGAGGGCGTGCAGCGTAGGTTTACCAGGTTAATTCCCGGAATGGCGGGACTGTCATATGTTGAAAGACTGGAGCGACTAGGCTTGTATACATTGGAATTTAGAAGGATGAGAGGAGATCTTATCGAAACGTATAAGATTATTAAGGGGTTGGACACGTTAGAGGCAGGAAGCATGTTCCCAATGTTGGGGGAGTCCAGAACAAGGGGCCACAGTTTAAAAATAAGGGGTAGACCATTTAGAACTGAGATGAGGAAAAACTTTTTCAGTCAGAGAGTTGTGAATCTGTGGAATTCTCTTCCTCAGAAGGCAGTGGAGGCCAATTCTCTGAATGCATTCAAGAGAGAGCTAGATAGACCTTTTAAAGATAGCGGAGTCAGGGGGTATGGGGAGAAGGCAGGAACGGGGTACTGATTGAGAATGATCAGCCATGATCACATTCAATGGCGGTGCTGGCTCGAAGGGCCGAATGGCCTCCTCCTGCACCTATTTTCTATTGTCTATTGTCTATTGTCTATTGTCCCGCTGAGTTCCTCCCGCATTTTGTGTCTCCCTTGGCATTGTTAATGAATGCCGGCGACCCATTAGGTTATTTCTTGGATTTTTTTTTCGCTTTTATGTAATAATATTAATAATAAAAATAATATATTTATTTTATGTAGCGCTTTTCAAGATACTCAAAGACGCTTTACAAAGCGAACAAGACATAAAAACAAACAAACAAACAAAAGATTTGTCCTGATGGAGAAGCGGCGAATAAACAGCGCCAGCATCCTCTCACGCCAGGGTCCGGCAGTAAACAATAAAAAACAAAAGACACAGAATTACAATTTTAACACAAACAACCATCATAGTGATTACTCCAGGCACACCCTCACTGTGATGAAAGGCAAAGGAAAGTCTTATCTCCTCCTCAATCGCCTCCCGTGATCAGGCAGTCAAACTGCTGCCTCGAGGCGATCGAGGCTCCCGACTCTTGAAGCCCCCGCCGAGGGATGCAAAGTCCCAGGCCAAGCCAAGCAAGCCGATGAAGGTTCTGAGCCCCCACCGGGCGATGGAAAGTGCCGCGACCGAGCCGCGCAGGGCGACGAAGGGCCTGCGAGCGGGTCGATCGAACCTCGCGCTTCGGGGCGGTCGAAGCTGCTACGGCTGGAGCTCCCGAAAGCCGGTCGCCAGCCAGGGACCTACGAACTCCCGATTTTGCGGACTGCCGAGCCCACGGCCGAAGCCTCCGATATGGTAAGTCCAGGCCCTGCGACCGGAGTCTTCAAGGTCGATCCCAGCTGGAGGCCGCCGACTCCCCAATGTTAGGCCGTAGCGCGAACGGATATACGATACGATAAAGGTCGCATCTCCGTTAAGGAGGAGATTAGAAAAAAAGGTTCCCCCCACCGCCTCCCACATACACAGAGCTAAAAATAAATCAAAACATACATTTAAACGATAACAATAGACAAAAACAAAAAAGACGGAGACTGCCGGTGAGCCGCAGCTGCAGAGTGCAGCCACGCCCCCCCCCCCCCCCCCCCCCCCGCCCCTCCAATGTAACATTGGAGTTTACGTTTTGTCATGTAATTGTTTTGTGACATTTCTGCGCTGCAAACATTATGAGCAACCAATAATTCTTGGAGCTCGAGGGCGCCGTTTTTGTTGAGTTTTGGTCCCGCTATGAAATACGTCCATGGTCTTCACGGTTCTCCAGGTCTCGGAACTGTACAATTAATATCGTACGTTGTGCAGTACCATTTTTTAAAAAAAAGAATGCAGGAAATGTGTTTTATAAATTGAGTATGTCTACAATTAATTTACAGAGGAAGAATCGACCAGAAAGGATGAAGGTAAAATATGGTAGAGGGCTTTTCCATACCAGACATTATTGATGGCTTTGTGAACGAAAAATATCCAAATACAATGGTTGGGCTGAAATGGTATAGAGCCAATATTTCAAAACGGTTAAAGTTCTTATTTGTTGTCAGGGAAATTTCAATACTAATGTTCTAAAAATGTCTAATGAGAAACTAGATTTAAAAGTGTAGTGCTTCTGATCCCTTAGTTTCATCCGTCCGTTCTTGATTTCTAAATGACTGGGAATGCACAAATATTCTCACAAAATGTGTAAGACTTCCAGAAACACTTACCGGTTTATTCATTTCACCCCATTCACCACGAGCGGCTTTTCTTGTGACGTTTAGAAGTCTAAAGAAGTCCATTAAGGGATTGGATAATGATTTCTAAAGGCAATCCGGTCGACACAGGGCAATGTGTAAAATGTACTACTAAAACCCTGTCAAATGTACTCCAAAAATAAGACAAATATCCGGAGGCTGCAACGAATCCTTCGATCAGCTGATAAGGTTGTTGGCTGTAAACTCACCCGATTAACGAACTGGACACTGCAAGGGCCAGGAAGCGAGCGGGCAAGATCATCTCTGACCCCTCTCACCCTGGGCGCAAAATCTTTTAAGCACTTCCCTCTGGCAGGCGACTCCGGACTGTCAAAGCAGCCAAAGCCAGCCATAAAAACAACTTTTTCCACGAGTAGTAGTTCTACTCAATATCCAAAGTCTGTAGTCTCTTTTATTACTCTGGTTTATTCTTAATTGTTAACCGTATGTTTGTGTTGTCATTTGTGAGCGGAACACCAGTGCACATTCCTTGTATATGCACATACTTGGTTAATAAACTTATTTATTCATTCATTCATTCAATCATTCATTCATTCATTCATTCATTAGTTCTTTCATTTACTCATTGATCCATTCATGCATTCATTCATTCACATTCAGAAGCGTTTGCATGCCAGTAGAGGCCTTGTAACTCATGTGATTTATTTCAATTTCTGTAGAAGCTAAAAAAATGAAAAAAGCACTTCAAGATCTAGGTAACTAAATTATTGTGTCCCAATGTTATATGGATGCATTTTAGTTAACACTGAGCAGTTCCTACTGAGCAGTCACCAGTACCGCTCTTCTCATCCCGTTCACAGGTGTGGCAGTTGTGGATGAAAAAATATCGGTCTCATTCCTAGAGAATGAGGGTGCGGGAATAATAATACATGAAACATTCGAATTCTGGATATGGGATAATATACTTGGTGTCATGGAGAATAGATAATCACTAAACAATTGTGTTGTGAAGTGAAGAAGAACGCAGACAAAATGAAATGCATATCCACAGGACGATGGTAATGGATAATGTAACTTTAAGTGAATATGCTTTTTTTTTTCGCTGTTGTTGTTACTTACTCTTCCGTCCGAGCGCAGCGACATCCTTTTTAGATATATAAAATTGTGATTACGGCACATGTCTGCCTCATCACAGAATCGAGTGATGCGTTGGGTGAATCAAACAATGAAGAGTATATTTCTCAGGAAAGCTGGAGGCTGGGTCTGATGAAGGGGGAAACCTGGGAAACATATAACCCCTCACTTGGTTTAGTGGAAATCTGCGATGAGCAAATAATATCTGTATTTCAAAAAATCCAACAAGGTTCCACCGTCTGAGGCTCACCGTCGTGATTTGGGGCAGAATTCACGTTTTATTGTTGTTGCAGTGTTTCAGTGTTGTTATTTTCAAACTTCATTAACGCAGTATAGAACACCATCAGGGTAAATCTTGCCAAATGCACGCGCTTTGAGTTGCAGTCTTTGATTGCAGAGATTACAATGCCTGCAATTCTGATCATTCTGTGAGATGTGGGAAAGTCACAATAACAGCAGCTTGAGCAAAGACTTGGCACTTTTCAATATTTGCACGATATGAAAACAGAATTAAAATATAAAGAATGCAGCAACATAGGAATAGGCGCTATTGATTTTTTTAATCTGCGGTTAGCGAATAAGCAATAGCAATTAAGAAATATATACTAATATCAGTCCATCCACACGCATGAGATAATAAGCTGTTCAGAGCAGATTCGCGATATGTCGAATGAAATACGCAGCACACACGCGATAATTAATTGCAACATTGATACCGCCAGAAAACGCTTCATTTGTGAGCTAAGGGGCTGCATTTGGTTATTCCATGCTTTGGAAGCGGGTGATGAACAGATATGAAACACGAAATGGCAAGTGTTTCGCATCTGTTCATCTCCCGCTTCCAAAGCATTGAATAGCCAAATGTAGCCCCTTCGCTCACACAAACAGAGATACAAAGTGCAAGCGTTACTCAGGCGGTCATGCACCATCTCTTAAGAACAGATAGGTGACGTTTCGGTTCACATCTGAAGAAGGGTCAATGTTCTCCAGAAATCCATGTTACACAGAAATCTTTCTTGACTTACTCCAACACTTTGTGTTATTTACTGAACAGATGTCCATCGAATTCCCCATTCGCTGTTATGCATGATTTGCATACAATTTTCCAGAATTTTACCCAGCTGCTGAAATCGAAAATGCATTTGTGAAACGTATCTCAGAACCAAACACCCTTATATATTTGTGCAGAGGATAAACTACGCGAGAAGGAGGCAGGTAAACCTAGCAATTACTCCTCAGATAATATCTTACATCACCGTTCCTTTTTCAGTACACTCTTGCAGAATCGTTCACACCACTGATAAACTTCCTGTTTTTTCTTAACTTTGCTTGACAGAAGCCAACTGCAGTGAGTATGACAATGAACATATGGAAGTCAGCAGACATTTTGAAATTTGCCGAATATGGGATCAGTATGGTTAATAAAACAACTATCGTGAAATATATTTGCATTTGCATTTGGATTTGTTGTTTGGTGTTGGACGCCAAACAAACATATTGCATGGAGGCATACATTCGTTTTTATCTGTTATTTTTCTTTTCCCACATTTGAGGCGATTGGAGTCATACAATCTCAAAACAGACACACCGTGTACCACCTCCTGAACTTTACTAATCCCAATTTTCACCACTTTCTACATCAAGTCATAAGGTCATAAGGAATAGGAGTGGAGGTAAGCCATTAGGCCCATCAAGTCTCCTTTCCCCATGAGCCTCCATTCAATCATGATTGACTTACACCCTCCCAACCTCATTCACTTGCCGTTCCCCCATAAACTCTGTCACGATCAGGAATCTTGATCTTGAATCTTGTCAGTAGATTACGACGTCATGACTTCTCGACTGCGCACCCAAAAACCATTTTCACAGTTGTGAAATTAATTGAAACAACGTATTCCATATATCAACCACCGTGTGGATGAAATAACTCTCTCGTCAATCACCTGTTGCTTACTTTACACCCCGCCCCACCTCGGCAAAGGACAAATTTGATTTGCTTTCACCCCTGTGTATGCCCCATAAAACGTTGCATTTCTGAGTTAGGTTTTCCTCAAACTACACTGCTCCAAGCAAAACATACTCAGACTATGCAGTCGCACCCAACCCCGGATCAGACATCATCATGTGAATCATGTGAATCTAACCCTCCACAAAATGGATGAAATCTTACTGCTCCAAAGGTGCAGTGGCCAGAAATGCACCTTGGAACATGATTTACGACATGCCCAACACTGTAGATGCTCATACCTCCAAACTGGCAATTGCTATGATTGGGACATTGAAACACATATACCATCTTAACCAGCTTGTCTACTTGTGCTATTGCATTAATTGATATTCGGACCTGGACACCATGCTCTTTATCTACTCCGTACTTAATTGGACTCCTCCCCCATTGTACGCATTGCGTTTTCCCCAGACTGATAAGTCCAAAAATGTCCTCACATGCCGTCAAAACGTTTTTCCCCATTACATTAAATATAGGATATTCGGCAAAATATCATTCTGTGTATTCTATCTGTATACAACAAAACTATTTATAAATGCATTGTTGAATTTCCATAGTCCAGAGAGTGTTATTCCAACCAGTTCAAATTTAATTACGGCATTTTTTCTACTCTGGCTCTGTCTGTTGGAAACTCTTCTACTCAGTTTCTTGGATAATTATATATTTTATTCCAACTTGAGGATCAGAGATGTAGAGAAAACGGAAGCAATTGCCGATAAAGAAATCCGCGCACTTACGTACCACGACTGTCTTGAATTTAACAATTCATAGCTTTAAACATGCATTATATTCAACTATATTAACGTGGTTGAATTACTTGATACCAATTTTAACTCAGGTTTCATCTCGAATAGACGACTTTGGTTTCATTTCTCTCTCGTTCTAAAAGCAATATTAAAATGCTGACATTAATTTGCGATGCTCTCTGGTGCAGCACTGAAACTGAAATCAAAGACGGCAGGTGAGAACACAAACTAGTTCGCTGAAACCTTTGCATGAGTAAATGTTAAATATTCACATATTCATTTTGAATTTGAAATATCTAATTGCAACAGGGAAGACGTAAATAAGCCCAGGAAGGTTGAAATGTTGACGGTGTTTTTTGTGTTGTCGTTTCCTGTTAGTAATGAAAGTAAAAATTCCAATGAAACATTTCTCTGGTTGAGATTGTCACGAATTAATCTGATGTTTAACCAAAAAACGTGTCTCTCGCCGTCACGTGATGAGTAAAGAGCAAAGGTTTATCCCATCCCATTATTGGCCAAATAACTTTGGACCTGTTCATTTCTATATAAACGAGCATCACATTCTTATCTGGTACTGAGGAGATCAAAGTAAGTCATCAGAAAAACAAAATTAAACCAGTTGAGCATTTTAGGTAATTTTACCTCAGGCTCAATCATCAATTAATTTCCATTTTGTGACCCGATAACATTTTCGATTGTTACCTTCGGTAATAGGTGCGACACTGGCTATTTGCTTTACACCGCCCCTGTGTGATGTTCAACTTACCTCATTTATCATGTTGTGGTAAAAATCGGAACACTCCCATCTGCAACGTTTGTGATATACAGCGAGTTTGCATTTTATTGCTAATACTTCGCTTTTTCCAATACGTACGAGAACAAAGATTCACAGTACGCGCTCAATGCATGGAGCACATAAAATAACCACAACAAAATCTCCAAGCATCTCTGATTAAATATATGAGAATGATTTGGTTAACAAGTACGTCGGTGTTCGTTGAAGCTAAAATTCTGAGACAGTAATGGACATGAAAAATGCATTTGAATGCTGTTCATTTCTGTTTTCAGAGTTGGAAACCATCACTACACAACTCCAGGATTGTGGTAAGGATATAGATAAGGAGAAACTTTTTTTGAATAGTGACAAACATATAGAAGGTTTTGCACCCGAATTGCTGAAATGTTAAAGATGCTTGTAATTTATTTTGTGATATTTTCTTATACTTGAAAATCCTTTCTCAATTACATTATGGCATATATTTCCCAACGTTTTGCGAAATGTTATAAACGGAGTTCCCAAAAAGCTCTTTGGAAGTTAATATAAATTATTGATAACCTGCAAAATAAAATCACAGATATCCTCATAACACAGTATACTTCTGCAAGATATTATTGTCTCAACGTGTAGATAGAAACAAGCACAGGTTTTCAGTACACCCTGTTGCCAGTGTGGGTCTTCCTTATTTTACAAAAGTACTCTGCGCAAACTCACACATATTCACGAGACTGAGCAGAGATTGAATATAACACCTAACACAAATCATCCCATTCTACTACTCAGTTCTTAAAATTACAGTTTCCATTATATACACTACACTGCTCTCCCCTTAGAAAGTAAACTAACTTGTAAATTAGACAAGCAAGAACAATTTATGAATTTTATCTGACGACTGGTTTACGCACACTTTCTGATCTCCTGGGTGGTTTAGGGGAAGTGCCAGGTTGTGGTTCTAAAGGAGAGTCAGCTTCAGGCTCATTTACCATTCTCTCTAATTTCTTTGGAGATTCTGAGTTTACATCGGAACTTGGAAGTCTGACAGATATGCCTCCGTCTATGCTTTGCTCTTGCTCATCCCTTGCTGGAATCATCTTGTTTATGTCCACACTTCAAACAGGTCCTCCATCTCTATCAAGTACCTGCTGGTACCACACACTTCAACCACTGTTCCCACCTCCTATTTGTTTGCTTTGTAATGGGAGATCAGAACACGAACCTGATCATGTGTATTGAACTTACGTTCTTTTTGACTTCCACCATAATGGCGTTTCTGATCAGATTGTTTGCGTTCAACCTTAGGAGATAGGTTAGGTAGAAGCAAACTCAGTCCGGCTCTGAGCCTTCTTTTCATGAGAAGTTCAGCTGGAATATACCCTGTGGTAGATTGTGGCGTGGAGCGATATTTCACTAAGAAACTAGCTTGCCGCTGTGACATACTGAATTTTAAATTTCCTTCAAGAACATGTTTCTTGAGAGCTCCTTTGACTATCGTCACTGATCTTTCGGCTGGGCCGTTAGATGCCGGATGGCAAGTTGGCACTAAGGTGTGCTTGATATCATTTAGCTTCATGACAGTTTGGAACAGTGCAGCACGAAATTAGGGGGCGTTGTCATAGACGAGCTCTTCAGGTAATCCACGACACGCAAAGATAGACCGCAATGTGTCTATTGTTCTTTCTGCTGTGTTTGTACCTATATGTACCACCTCAATCCACTTTGAGTGGCTATCTATCAAAACAAGAACAATATTTTTCATGTGTTCACAAAACTCCACATGAACCCCCTGAAAAGGACTCATATGCCAAGATCATGTTTGCAAAATGCGTTGGGCAGGCCTGCTTCTACAACTCTGACAGGTGCTTCATTTGCTTGCCATTGCTTCTATGGTATTGTCCAATCCTGGCCAATACATGCCAACCTCTGATTGTAGACCTCATTCCCACAATACCTGTGTGCTCAATATGGAGATCTTTAAGTAATGTTTGTCTTAAACAATTGGGTTCTACTACGCTGTGACCACATTTAATACACCCTTCCTCACATGACAGGTCATGTTGTCTATTGTAATAAAATTTTAGTTCATTAGTACATGGTTCTATTTCTGACCATCCACACAAAGTTTGTTCGTATACTTGATTCAGCACTGTGTGCTTTGGAGTTTCATCAGCAATTTCAGCTGCTATGACTTGAAAGTCATTGTTCACTGGTTCTGTGACGTACATAGCACCTTTAGTGCCACATCTCACTGGGTTGTCCGCTTTCGGAACCACTGCTACTGCAACACCCTAATCACTGTTTTAACCAGTACACCATTTTGTTCCAACTTTTCTATATCAGCTTCCACTTTACATTTCAACGAATATGGCACTAGTCGCGGTCTACAGTAGATAGGTTCCACATTGCGTCGAATCCTAATGTGTGCTTGCTCATCCTTTATTCAATCGTAGCTGTCATTGAACATAGCCTGGTCTTTCTGTAACAACTGATCCAGTTGTGTTTGCGCGTCGACTTGGAACATAGATTTCCAGTCCAGTTTCAGTAAGCGGAGCCAATTTTTGCCCTTCAACGTTGGCCTATTGACATAATTCGTAACCACTATTGGCAAATTCAAAGAATTGACTTTGTGTTGTACATCACAAACTATCTCTCCACATGTCGCCAATACTTCTCCAGAATACGCTGACAGCTGAACGTTTGTTTCTGTGATAGACAACTTGCTAAACTTGGATTCATAGGAGTCTCTGCTTACAATTGTGCAATCAGCAGCGGTATCAATACACATAGTAATGCATTTATTGTTCATTTTGACCTTTGTCTGAAAGTCTTCCTATCCAGACCCACCGTTCGTAGCATAGATGCCGCACAGTCCAAGTTCATTATTCTCTGACTGTTCTTCGAGGCTGTGAATACCACGTATTTGGTTTTGTCGAGCCTTTCGTTTTTGCTTTGTTCTGTGATGGTTCTCTACATGCTGATGCAATATGGCCTTTCTTTTGACAGTTGTGGTACGTAACGTTCTTGAACTGGCACTTGTTTGCTTTGTGTTGACGATTGCATCGATAGCACATGTCTATGCTTTTCCCAGAACTTTGCTGTGAAGGCCCTTTCCCTCTTTTGTCATGCTTGTGTTTTGGAACTGTCCTTTGACTGTTGACAGTTCCAGCATGTGTTGGTCGAAACCCATGTGCACTTTGCATGCCATATCCATGGCCAAAGCAGTTTTGCATGCCAAATCAAAGTTAAGGGCTGGCGTATTCAGTAATTTTGATTGGATTCGCACATCCAGCATTCCACATACAAATCTATCACGCAAAATCAATCCAGAAATGTCGTAAAATTGCAGGGTAGAGACAACTTCTTCAATGCGATAATGTACTCACCCACAGTGTCACCAGGCTTCTGGTTTTTCGTATGAAATTTGTAACTTTCTGCAATCTCTACGAGCTTAAGGTTGATGTGAGCGTCACGTTTTGAAATAAAACGCTCTAATGAAATATTCCTAGTTTTCTCTGGGGCTCGGATTATGGTGAGAGTTTCATAAACTTCAGGACCAATTTCACTCAAAACAAGTCGCATATATTCGAACACGCAGCACACAGAAGATGCATCTTTCATGCAGCTGGTCCAGTTAACCCATGCAAGGTGCCAGCAGTAAAATAAATGATGGATGTGCAATTCAAGAACTTATCATTAGCACAGGTCAGCGCCGGAGACCTCGGTTCCAGCCCAACCACAGGTGTTGTCTGTACGGAGTCTGTACGTTCTCCCCGTGTCCACGTGAGTTTTCTCCGAAAACTTCCGTTTCCTCCCACACTCCAAATACGTACAGGTTTGTAGGATAATTGGCTTGGTGTATGAGCAAATTGTCCCCAGTGTGTGTTGGATGGTGTTAATGTGCGGGGGTCGCTAGTCGGCGTGGACTCGGTGGGCAGAAGGGCCTGTTTCCGCGATGTATCTCTAAACTGAACCAAATAAAACTGTATGTCTAAACTGAACTTTAAAAGTAATTTATTCGTAATTATTAAAATGTCTACGATTCTATAATTGTTTTGCTTAACAGAGCGAAAGCTGAAACAAAAAGAAAAAGGTGAAGTCATTAATGCGCCATCATTTCACATTGTTCTGCTTTCAAAATAATTGCAGTAGAAATTTCCGTTTGTAACTACTTATGTCGGATAATTTCTAAATAATTATGTAACTAGTTTAATAGTATTAATAGTCATATGTTCATAATTTTTGTAGAAATTGAGCAGCATGCAAGGGATGACGGTGAGTTACGTGGCGAATAAATCCGAATACAGATTATTTTAAACGCTACAATAATATGTTTTGGGGAAATAAATGCATAAAAACTAAAATAAAGAGACCAGAACAATAGTAAACTTTCCACTCAACTTCAGGCCTGGGCATTTTATATTTTTACACCTGTCATTTGTGTGATACCCTATCAAATTCAAATTTCTCCATCGCTATCCTACCTCAAAGTCAATTGCCTTGATATGTTGATTCTCCTATATATTCGTTAAATGTTATCTTCTTATTTTAAACCTAGGCTGTCTAGTATTTGACATATCCACACTGGAATTAAGATTCTTACTCTCTACCTTATCAATGTTTTCCATGATTTTATTTTGTTCCATCAGTTCGCTCCTCAGCCACAAACGAGAACAGATTCCGAGCTCCTCTCACTTCTCTTTATCACAAATACGTGCAGTACCAATCTACTCCACACGTTGGTGAACTTCTGTCCATTCCCCAATGCATCGACATCTTTACTATAGTTCGGTCGTCATCATTACTACAGTGCGGCGACCAGAACTGTGCACAAAAATCCAAACGTAATCTAAGAAACTTTTTATACAACTGCAACATGATTTACCAATATTTGCACCAAATATTTCGTCCGATGAATGCACACTTGCCGTACGCTTGCAATACGTCCCACTTGCGTTGTCACTTTTAGGGAGCTGTGGCCTAGGCGTACAGATCCTTCTGTAGGTCAATGCCCCTATTCTCAGTTACGCACTTTAACCTATACCTTTTTCTTGTATTTGCTTTCCCAAATCTCACCGGCATCTACGAATGTAGGTCCTTTCATTTCTCTGCCTAAATTTACAACTGATCCAGTTGTGTCATTCGATAACGTTTCTCACTGTGCACAACTGGACCAATTTTGTGTCGGCTGCTACTTTATTAACCTACTACACTCTCAACCAAATTATTAAAATATACACATAAGGTAATGGTATTGGTTTATTATAATCAAGTGTACCTGGATTCAGTGAAATACTTTGTTTGCCTGCATCTCGTCACATCATGCTATCCACGATCAAGTATTGCACAAGAGTAAAAGCTAGCACAAGTGTCAAACTAACTGAGTGCACAATATAGAGTTACGGCGTTACAGTGTTGCAGTTGCAAGAATATAAGGATACAAAAGTTCAAAGGTACAATAAGATAGGTTAGGAGATCGGAACGGCACCCTTAATTTTATGGAGGACCATTCAGTAGCCTAATAACAGCCGGGAAGACGCTGTTCCTCGATCTGGTGGTTGTGCTATCAAGTGTTTGTTTTTTTGCCCGTCAGTAGAGATGAAAATAAAACCATGATTAGGGGTGTAAGTGGTCTTTGATTCTGTTGGCTGCTTTCCCAAAGGAGCGTAGATGAAATCGATGCGGAAGGGCTGGATTATTTTATGCATTGGGCTTATAGGATTGGGCATATCTGAAAATTCCTGCAGTCTCGGGTAGAGCTGTTGCCAATGGATGCCATGGTGCACCCCAATAAAATACTTTCCTCGGTACATTTGTTCACAATAGTTGTTGGAGACATGCCGAGATTCCTTAGTCTTCCGAGGTAGTGGAGGTATTGGTGTACTTTCTCTTCCGTGGTTACAATGTGGTTGGCCTATTCCAAATTACATAGATTCCACACGAATCCTTACGGTCCCCTACTGGTTACTGACGTCCAGTAAGAGTAACACCCGTCCACCTTTACCCTCTGTCGTTTATCGCCAAGTAACTTTTGCATCCCATTTACCATCTCGCCGTTTATTGCATGCGACGTAATCGTCCGGACCAGCCTACCACGGCAAACATTGTCAAATTATTTACTGAAGTCCGTATAGACAGCATTCGCCTTCATCAATCATCTTTGTCTTCGCCTCAACCGCCATGAAAATTATGAGCCAAGACCGCCCCAACATGTTTTAATGCGAATAAGTTATGTTCCTGTGTAGCTTCCTCAATGGTTTTTCATACCACCGATGTAAGGCTCGGGGCATAGAGGCTTGTAAATTATCCCTCTTGCCAATCGTTAATAATTGAACAACATTGACTATTCCCCGTTCTTCGAGGCCTTCGCCTGTGCCTAAAGAGGATACAGCGATTTATATTAACAAATCGGCACGGTGGCATGGTGGCGCAGCAGTAGAGTTGCTGCCTTGCAGCGCCGGAGACCGTGTTCGACCCGACTATGTGTGCTGTACTGTACGGAGTTTGTACGTTCTCCCCATGACCATGTTGCGTTTCTCCGAGATCTTCTGTTTCCTCCCACACTCCAAAGTCGTCCAGGTTTCTGGGTTAATTGACTTGGTATCAATGTAAAATTGCTCCTAATGGGTGTAGGGTAGTGTTAGTGTGCGGGCATCACTGGTCGGCGCGGACTCGGTGTGCCGAAGGGCCTGTTTCCGCGCTGCATCTCTGAACTAAATTGAACGAACCAAAGTAAATTGTTGGAAAGTCTAACCAGAAGATAAGTATCGGTTGAAAAGTGAAGCTTTTCACATCATTAGTTCAACAATGCAAAGGAAAACTCAGTTTTCCATCTCATCGGTTTCAGTGGTGCTCCAAATTAGATCAAATATTTATTGGCTACTATATAAGTTAAACGA
Source organism: Rhinoraja longicauda (assembly GCF_053455715.1). Taxonomy (NCBI): domain Eukaryota; kingdom Metazoa; phylum Chordata; class Chondrichthyes; order Rajiformes; family Arhynchobatidae; genus Rhinoraja; species Rhinoraja longicauda. The sequence goes on from NW_027601300.1 coordinate 444,707, forward strand.
ACAGCTTTATATCTCCCATACCCTCATGCTTCGAGTTAGAAACCTACAGTTCGTTCGCGTACGTGCGTCAGTGCACTTCAGCTGCATTTCTCTTGCAGCTAACTATTGTTGACCATCTACCAGCTTCAATTCCCTCCGCGAATCCCTGGTCAACTCGTCCCTTCCTTTCCAAACCACCCCCTCCCCAGGTACTTTGTCCTGCAACAAACCGCACGAGATGCCCCTTTACCCCCCCCCCCCCCCCCTGAATCCATAGAAGGACTCCGACAATCTTTTCAAATGCGGCAGAGGATCATTTGCACCTCCTCCAACGTCATCTACCGTATTCGCTGTTCCAGGTGTCAATTTCTGTACGATCGTTTCGCAGAACATCTCCGCTCAGTTCGCCTAAACCTACCTGATCTCCCGATTGCTCAGTACTTTAACTCCCCTCATCACTTCCCAATCTGGCCTTTATGTCCTGGGCCTCCTTCATTTTCAGAGAGAGGCCCAGCGCAAATTGGAGGAACTGCACCTAATATTTCGGTAGCTTACACCCCAGCGGTATGAACAACAACTTCTCTAACTTCTAGCCCTTGCTTTCCCTCTATCTCCATCCTCTCCCCTTCCCAGTTCCCCCACCAGTCTTAGAATGCCCGACTACATTCTATCTCTGTCCCGCCCACTCCCCTGACATCAGTCTGAAGAAGAGTCTCGACTCGAAAAGACACCCATTGCTTCTCTCCAGAGATGATGCCTGGCCCGCTGAGTTACTCCAGCATTTTGTGTCCAGCAGCTTCAATTGCTTTTTATTGCATGGCGAGACTTTTACTTGTTTCCAGATACACTCAAGCGCCACAGCCGGAACATGAAAATGTTTTGTTTCACACTCAGGACATTAGCATCTGTAATAACTAAATCCAGTTGTCAAATGTACATTAGGACTAAATACCTGAACAATAAAGTGAGATTCAAAGTTTAAAACACGATTAACATATACCTGTCATTCCGAAACATGTATTTAAAACTACTAATTCAAATTAACCTTTTTTTTTATTGATCATGCAGAGGCATTGATACGTGAAGCCAAGACAGGTAACATTTTATAATGGCTGGACTCTCTGATACAAAAAAAACAAGTCCATATCTTTTATACACATCATGTCTCATTACAAACCCGTTTTTTACAAACGGGCAGTGCTGCGGTTATATTTTCGGCTACCACGTAATGCCAAAGAGACTGGTTTGATGCGGACGTAGAATCGTATGTGTGCGGAGTTTCTACGTTCTCTCTGTGGCCACGTGCGTTTACTTCACATGTTCTGTTTTCTTCCCTACACCCAAAGACATGCAGCTCGAAGAATTAACCTGAGTTTGCTTGGTGCAGTTTAGTAACAAAACCAATTTAAAGGAATTTCCTGGACAATTACAGAGGGAAAAATAGGTTGCAAGAGTGGCGCAGAGGAGATTGCTCTTTTAGAGGAAGCATGAAACCAATGGGCCAAAAAGACTCCTACCGAGTCGCAATTTGGAGAAGGTGAATGTGCCTGAAACTTCGGAAAGCTGTAGTTGCTGTGGACTATTCACTTTGTGAACCCGTTGCGATCATGGTTGTGACATGCTAAACTGTGCCTACTTATATGATGCTGGGAAGATAGGAAACATATGCGGCATGTCAGCAGAAAGGTTATATTCATCCATCTTCCCTCCCCTCCCCCCCCCCCTCCCTCCCCCCCCCCCTCACACACACACACACACACACGTTGTTTACCCTAACCTTTCATTGTAACAGTTCTAGGAAATCTGAACTGCAGCGCACTCCGACCTCCAAACTGCAGTTACGGCGCGAATGCCTTGTGACAAGAGAGGAATGCATTCTTCTTTACTCGATCATTCGAACGCGTTAATTATTGCTACAAATGTAACTATATCGATATTGGTGTCGACGTAAAGGGCAATGTGATGTTTTGTCTTGCAGAGCTGGAGAAACTGTCAACCATACAGAAAGATGTTGGTAATGATCTATTTATAAAGTATACCGAAATTATTGCACTGCGATAGGAAAGTTAAATATCGGCTTTATGCTTGGGTTGTTACTCTTCAAGAGGAAACTAATTGCTCGTTGATTGTTCTCACAACTCTAATACATTGTAATAATAATAATAATAATAATATATTTATTTTATATAGCGCCTTAACACATGCACAAAGCGCTTTACAAATACAATTAACATAGAAACAAACAGACAAACAGACAAACTATCCTGACGGAAAAGCGGCGAATAATCAACGCCAGCGTCCTCTCACGTCAGGGTCCGGCAGTAGACATTAAAGAACACAAGACACACAGATACAATTTTTTACACAAAACAGCCATCACAGTGATTGCTCTAGGCATACCCTCACTGTGATAGAAGGCAAAGTCTTATCTCCTCCTCGTTCTTCTCCCGTGGCGCCACGAGGCGATCGAGGCTCCCAACCCCTTGAAGCCCCCACCGGGCGATGGAAAGTCCCAGGGTCGAGCCGAGCAGGCCGATGAAAGTCCTGAGCCCCCACCGGGCGATGATCCAATTATTAACAAATCTTAATGTCATTAACGAAATATTTATTTGATTCGTGCTTATTTTCTCACAGCTGAACTACTTACTTTGAAGAACGAAGGTAAAATACCGTACAGCATATTTGGTATTTTTCCAATTTCTAAAGTGTGAAAAAATATGTCGTTTTTAGTCCGTCGTTACTTTGACACAAGGTATATATTCCACATTTGTTCCATGCCCATGGCTGGTGTCAATGCCACAACGAATATCTGAAGGATGACATACATTCTGTATTTCGCTGCTGAAAGACGAAGTGCTGAGACTTTATGTCATGAATTTTCTGCCTTTTCTAAAATAAATATTTTAATGCCTTATTGTCCCAGATTTTCTAAAAATACATATGTTTTTCATTAAGCAATTTACGCAGTCTCTGATGGTAGTAAAGTACAATCGAGAACCACGAACATCACCATAAATCTGGCATTGTAATTAGAATATTTGGTACATTTCATCCTTATCACAAGTGCTGCATTTGGCCTCTTATTTGATTTTAATGGCAAACCAGAACTGGTACAATCCCTGCGATTCTAATGTGTTACCTTTACACATTTGAAGAACACGGGCGCATTTAACTGAATGCACCTCTTAAACACGAAAATGTGACTGAATGTCATTGTTTCCTATTACATTGAATTTCTTAAATCTCTCTAGAAATTAAAAGGCTTCGTGAGAAATGCGGTAAGTATCGAAATGCCCAACTACATAACGCAACGTTGATTAGTTACATGAATTTGAACTTCTATAACCATCATGGAGATGGATATTACAATTTGCCTGCTTTGTCGCCTGGGAGCTAAAAATACTCCAACTCACACATTAACCAGTTAGCAATATGTGTCGCCTATCCCCATAGCCACCCCAGTTTTACCCGGTCAGAAACATATTCCTCTCGATACTTCCCTGCGGTTTTACGACGTTCCTTTGGCGAGTTGTCACTCCGACCCAAGGGTCCAACTTCAATCGCTGACTCTGTCCTCTCATAGATGCGATCTGACCAACTGGTTATTTCCTGTATTTTACTTTTTTTGTTCCAATGTACTAGCCAAGCGATGTTTCAACTCACCCCCCCCCCCCCCGCCACGCCCCACGCCCCAACCCCCCCCCCCCCCGCCCCCTTCTCCACTCCCGTCCAACCCCACCGATAGATCCTACCGAAAGATATGAAAGTAGTTAGAACTCCTTCTGCCCAGTTTTCTTCCTTTTTAGTCCAAATGAGCTTTCTACGTGAATAGCCCAATCAATGAGAATATTGCTACTGCTGAGTTATCCCTTTTTCTTTGACGTCGATTGACATATATATGTACGTGTATATATATGTGTGTGTGTGTGTGTGTGTGTGTGTGTGTGTGTGTGTGTGTGTGTGTGTGTGTGTGTGTGTGTGTGTGTGTGTGTGTGTGTGTGTGTGTGTGTACATGTACATACACACACATATATATATATATATATATATATATATATATATATATATATATATATATATATATATATATATATATATATATATATATATATATATATACATGTATATGCATGTGTGTGTGTGTGTGTGTGTGTATGTATATACGCATATACATGTACACACATATATGTCAATCGATGTCAAAGGAAAAGGGATAACTCAGCAGTAGCAATATTCTCAATGATTGAACTATTCACGCAGAAAGCTCACTTAGACTAAGGAGGAAGAAAACTGTGCGGAAAATGTTCAAACTACCTTCATATATATATATATATATGACATTCACATTCGATTCAATCCTGCTTGTGAACTCGAATAAGAAGATGCGACGAAAATGAATAATTGTTTTAATATTAATCTACCTTTTCACTTGAAGTTGTAAGCCGGCGATCTGAGGAAGGTAAATACGTGCCTTACATGTTTGGACTACTTAAGACAGGTTCAAAAACCATGTTATGTTACTGCTTTAGTTTTAGATTCAGCAAAGCATACTTCCACTTATCGTTCAGGAAAATAACTGCAGATGCTGGTTCAATTTGAAGGTAGCCACAAAATGCTAGAATAACTCAGCTGGTCAGGCAGCATATAAGGAGAGAAGGAATGGCTGACGTTTCGGGTGGAGACTGAAGAAGGGTCAGTCTTCAAACTGCCTGACCCGCTGAATTACATCCGCATTTTGTGTCTACCTTCCACTTATCATTCAGTCGTCAAATAGTCACAGTTCAGTCGAATATAACCTTCCATTCAAAAGGCATCCAAAAGCAAATATAGAATGAACACATACTGACCCTACCAAATAAAATCAAGGATTTTTTTTCATCCTTGCACCTATTTCAAAGGATATCGGAGGAACGTTTGTCAGCAGTGACTCTGGAAGGTTGTGTGCTGAAAATGTTGGCGAAGGCGACCGAGCCTTTGAGCTGATGACGGGAGGTCGAAAGGAAAGAGCACAGAACGTTCAACCGTTGATGCGTAGGGGGACGTCTCTCATTTGAAGTGGACCAAGCAGAACTGAGAAATGTTCCGTTTGGAGACTGAAGATGAAAGGACTTTCTTGCATTTCGATCAAGTTCAGAGATCATTTTTATATTTACACTTATATGGTCGCTTGAACTTGAACATCAGTGGTTCTGAAACTTTTGCTCTCGTTGAAAAAGTGGGGTAACCAATCATGAATGTTACCTTTGCTGCTTCCTGCAAATTTCATACACCCGCTCTCGTTGGTGACAAGCTTGCGTATGTTGCATGGATGAATCTTGACAATATTCTCATTGTAAAACTGTCGAACGCATATTTGCAAGGTGACCTGCCTTGGTTTGTATTCGATTTTTTACCATTTTAAATTGGCATGCGTTAACAAAATGTTTCCTAAATTCTAGAGACGAAAGGATCGCGGGATCAATTTGGTGAGCAAAGCAGTGCCTAGGTTCACTTCATTCCTTCATTGCGAGCACATTCCTCAAACTGATGAACGTACTTAAGTCTTAGTTGAGAACATTCCTTTTCAAGCAAACAACTAACTTTACTTTAGGCACCTTTCTTTCGCAAGTCATTTTATCCTCGTCTGCACATTCCCTGAAGCTCCACTACGTTTTCGGAACATCGTCCTCTTGGAATCATAAAGTCATAGAGTTACAGCGTGAAACAGGCCCATCGGCCCAACTTACCCATACCGTCCAACATGTCCCAGCTACTCCAGTTCCACTTCTCTGCATTTGTTACATTTCGAAACCTGTCCTATCTATACACCTGTCTGTTTCTTAAACGTTGGGATAGTGCCAGCCTCAAAACCCTCCTCGGGCAGCTTATTCCATATACCCACCACCTTTTGCGTGAAAAGGGTACCCCTCGGATTCCTATTAAATATTTCCCCTTCACCTTTAACCTATGTCCTCTGCTCCTCGATTCGCATACTCTGGGCAAAACACTGTGCATCTACCCGATCTGTTCGTCATGATTGTATGCGTCCCCAAAAGATCAACCATCATCCTAAGGAATAGAATCCCAGTCTTCTCAACTCCCTATAGCGCAGACCCTCTAGTCCTGGCAACATCTTCGTAAATCTTCGCTTTCCAGCTTGTCAACATCGTTCCTATAACATGGTGTCCAAAAGGAAACACAGTAAAAATGGGTGAATATCATGTCCAATAGTTAAGGTGATCCCAACAACAGCAGGCTTCGTTCCCAACATCCTGTCAGTAAAACAATCTCGTTTGGTACAGAGTATATGTTTACCTATAATCCATATGCGGACAGTTGTCATTGCGTGTTGCCGAACATTTATACATTAGAAGTTCCGTTTAAATTTCCTCTAGTTTAATAGTTACATAAATGTGTCCAGTACAAAGTTTGAGAGAGCTTCGAGTACTCAGACGCAAGTCCTTTTCTTCCCTCCTGTTTTACTCTGTTCCCTGAAGTGGAAAATCGTATATTTTGTTCATGCCAGCGAAATAAATGATTGAAAGATGTCTATATCAACAAATTATGATATAACTTTTTCTGATTTTTACTTGGTACATCCATTACAATAAAGAGTAAGGAAAAAAAGCATTATTCGTTTTAGCATGATATTTGACATTACCTTGAGAACATTTACGTGTGTTGTAAACAATCTGCGAACATTCTCCACAGCAAATGAGAGCGTCGTATTTTCAATTCCGGCACAGGTCCCAACCACATCCGAAAAGTGTGTGCGTGTGTGTGTGTGTGTGTGTGTGTGTGTGTGTGTGTGTGTGTGTGTGTGTGTGTGTGTGTGTGTGTGTGTGTGTGTGTGTGTGTGTGTGTGTGTGTGTGTGTGTGTGTGTGTGTGTGTGTGTGTGTGTGCGTGAGTGTGTTTGTGTGTGTGTGTGTGTGTGTGTGTGTGTGTGTGTTTGTGTGTGTACGTGTGTCCGAGAAAGAGAGTTTGTGTGTGTGTGTGTGTGTGTGTGTGTGTGTGTGTGTGTGTGTGTGTGCGTGCGTTTGTATGTGTGTGTGTGTGTGTGTGTGTGTGTGCGCGCGTGTGTGTGTGTATGCGTGCGTGTGTGTGTGTTTGTGTACGTGCGTGTGTGTATGTGTGTGTGCATGTGGATTTTTTAAAGATCTCATATCCTGCAGTATATTAGAAAAAAAGCTGAAACTCCAAGGCAGCTATGACACTAATTGGGCTTCAGCAAATTCACGTGTTTGCAAATGAAGTTATAATTTATTTTTTAAATAGGTTTCCGAATTTATTTTCGAAATTATTTATATTTGTGCCCTAATATCTGAGAAATTGAACAAAAAATACAAATGGTAAACATGACTTATGACAGCGGCCTTGGAAAAGGTTTAGTCTCCGTCTCCCGAACCTTGTCCTCCGGTATGCAAACTAAACTGGCACACCCGCCGGAAGCAGTGGGGCCGCGGGTGATGAATGCGAAGCGAATACAGGGGTGTTATAACGCTATATCCGCACAGTACGCAATGTTTTAGCAATGTTTCAATGCTGGTTCGGGGAACCACACATATGCAAAGTTCGAGGTGTTGGCGAGAATTTTAATGTAATAATTGACTGCTTTTTGTGTTACACCTGGTAACTTAGGGTGATTTCTCCCTATTAGCGAATTGAAATATTTTTGACTGACATTGCTCCTGATTCTGTTGCAAATATGCTACCGAACAGGTTATTCGACAGTTCTCTTTTGGTGATACTGCAATAAGTTTGCGAAATGCCGTGGCCATTAATGGTTACTGTGACTTGGGCAAGCATGGTTCAAACGTACTCCATCGTATCAAAGCTTGAGAGATAAGGTAACTTTCCAACAAACACAATTCTCTAGGTTCTGAGCTCTCAATAGCGGGTGGATAGAATACATGTGTAGGAAGGAACTGTGAGTGCAGGTTTACACCGACGATAGACAGAAAATGCGGGAGTAACTCAGCGGGTCAGAGAGCATCACTGGAGAAAAGGAATAGGTGTTGTTTCGGGTCGAGACCCTTTTTCAAACACACAGAAATACAGTTGATTTCACAGGAGTGATGTAAGACGAGTGATGATCTTTCACAGAAGTACAAACTCATTAAACGGTGTGGATAACCTCGGTGGTCACAGCCACTTCCCCAGAGAGGGTGAGTCTGCAATTGGAAGGCAGGGGTTCTATCTGCAATTCCTTGTGACTCCACCATGGCTTAAAGGTAAGGGGAGGAAGATTTCAAGTGAACATGAGGGACAATTTTTGCACCTTCAAAATAGGAATAAGCTGCCACAGCCATCTAAAAAGGA